>NC_135218.1:26154551-26214551 GCF_052324685.1 Brachyhypopomus gauderio | reverse complement strand
ACAATAGGCATGGCGCACTTATTACCGGAGTGTCTGTCAAATCAGTATTGGGTCTCTCGCTGTGTCCATTTAATGGGCGATCGTTCTGTAACGTTTCTGTTGCGGACTTGGATGAAGTAAGACACAAACGCGTAGAGACCAGGGTTGCACTTGCAGTAGACTGTATATTTAATTTAGAATCCAAAGACAGATGACCAATTGACAAACTCCCGACACGGTGACGAGACCGACGAGGCATCCTGGACAGACCACGAAACACTGGGATTACATCAACTCACCTCGATATAACAATATTAAGACAGAACAATGACATCTCTTAACATGGTGACTTGATGAACGAGGCAGTACATATTACATGTAACACGGCCAGTAACACTCTTTACGTGACGACTAGATCACCGACAGTACATAACACATGCAACATGGGCAGTAACACTCTTTACGTGACGACTAGATCACCGAGGCATTTAGATAAACCACATAACATTATGGGCGGTAACAACTCTTTAAACGGTGACCAGATCAACAAGACATTAGGAACAACCACGTCAGTAGTCTTTGATATTTCGTGTGTGAAAGGGAGTAAATACCTAGATTTAGACAAACGAAACTAAGTATTCAGCTACATAGGACTTTAACCACGTAACTCAAAATTAGAACACACGCAGACATGAACCTGAATATAGAAACAATGACAGACAGGGAAATCAAAGGAACAAACACGGGGAACGGCCAAACCTAACAGGGTTGCGAACTAGAAGGACAACGTTTCCCCAAAGGCAATGACCAACCCCAAAGGAGACAGACACACGATAACCATAACAACATAACTTGTAATAACCAGAGACAGAACAGACTGATAAAGACTGAAACGAAGACTAAAGTGAATTCGACTACAATCTAGAGCACTGACAGACGGCACTGGACTGGACAACCTGGAAACGCGGAGGGCATGAAACAACGATCGCCAAAGACCGTGTCCTAACTAAGGATTTAAATACCCACTTATTTAAACAACAATGAGGTACAGGTGAGACCCATAATACCAAGGGCTGGAACTAGGCGGTGCAAAACACTAAAACCGACGAATAAACGTAAGTAAATGAGGGGGGGGTGGAGTAACGCGTTACAAATTTAGCTTAAGGCTTATTATGTGAAATCCAGCTGATAATATAGAAATTGTCTGTCCTAATATATTCTCCAGTAATTAATCCTTTAGTGTTCCTGTAAGAAAAATTCTATTGTTAAAATTCAATTTCATTGCTAAATATAAAAAATTTGTGAAATTTAAGCAATATCACTCTAGGTCATGCTGTTATGCTGAATATCAGCTCGGCTATGATTCAGTCTTAAAGACGAGACTCGTAGGCCTGTATTCAGTAACAGGAGGACCTTGAGTGTGACTTTGATTGTTGCACCAGACATTGGGGATCTCTGGATCTAGATCTTTGGGGGATCTCTGGATCTAGACCTTTGGGGGATCTCTGGATCTAGATCTTTGGGGGATCTCTGGATCTAGACCTTTGGGGGATCTCTGGATCTAGATATTTGGTGGATCTCTGGATCTAGATCTTTGGGGGGGTCTCTGGATCTAGATCTTTGGTGGATCTCTGGATCTAGATCTTTGGTGGATCTCTGGGTCTGGATCTCTGGAGGATCTCTGGACCAGCTCTGTATGGCCCGTAGGTTGACCAGCACTATGGATCAATCAGAGGTGTCAATTCCAGGTTCAGAAAGTAAAAGTCCTCACCAGTGCTCAAGCTTGCTAGATTTTGTAATTAGTGCAATCCAGGTCAAATTAGTGGAATCAACGCAATCCAGGAAGCCTGAGCAAAATCCTGGTGAGGACCTTTATTTTCTGAACCTGGAATTGACACCTCTGGGATAGATGTCCAAACAGACAAGATAGCAATTCAAGCAAGCGGCAGGTTGTTTCTGATCTATGCTCAATTCCCAGAGTGATGTACAGAGATGCAATAGTGGCACCTGGGTTTCTGTTTGAACTCTTATTACACACAATTCCTGAACATCCTACAATGACTTTAATAAGTTCTAGGAAAGCCACGTGTTAGCTTACATTAATAAGCAACAATTGATTTAATAAACAAATAAATCATAATCTTTCATTTGGCTCTGCCAATACAAATACATCTGCAACTGGACTGGAAATGGATTGTTGCCAAGCAACACATAAACATTTTCCTGTACACTAGCTTTTGTAGGTCACACTAGTTTGTGTAGGTCTACGTTACCATGGCTTTTCTGGTGAACACACACCGTTGTGGGGTAGTTTAATATGTGGTTCTCCACCATTTGGGCTGGTCCAGATATGGACGAGGAGGTCAATGTCTACTTCTCCATTCTGGTAAAAGTGGTCCCAGGCCAAGTTAGTTCATTGTCTACCCTGTGATCCAGGAGAGTATTCGAGTAATTCGAGTAAATCGCTTCCAGACACGAGTCATCAAGTGCGCAACTCGAGTGGGAGCGAATGAGGGAGCAGGTTAGGGTTCACCAGCCGGTTCCTGCAGAACCAACCAACAGAAACGAGAGAAATTGAAGTCCAGCCTTGAGGCAAAAATTTATCAGCATCTCTCTCTCTCTCTATCATGATCTCTGTCTCAATTAGGTCTTTTCTCAGGAGGAGATGAGCTTGCAAGGAGCACACCGAAGTGAATCACCACTTGACCTGCACTACATTACATGTGGATCAGACCAAAACTCATTTAACTGATCTGCTCTTGAATCGGTCGACTAGATCAATTAACGTGGGTCGCAAGTTCAGCTGTGTGGAGTTGTGCAGGGTAAACACTAAAGCCCATGGTGTTGTGGGAGTTCAACACCTCTGCTCTTAAAGATGTAGCGCACCCCCTGTGCAGGACACATAGAAAAGGGAGATTCAGAAACAGGGCAAGAGAAGCCAGGGGATTGAAACATAAGACCTACAGAAACATAATTGCATCTTACAGCATTTTACAACATAATCGTTTTTTACAACTGCTAAAATGTGTTTATCCAATCTGTAGTCACATTTTCAAAACTCTAAACACAATAGACACAACATCAGTTTTCAGTGGCTATACAATTAGCACAATTCATTTTCATGTTTCATTTTCAATTCATGTTTTGGCATAATGTTTCTATAATGCTATAATGCTTACATTTTCAATACACACAAGGTTATCCAATAACAAATTTCTGGATCATTTTTGTCTTATTTCCAATTGCTTGTACACAGCATGTCAACAATAAAAACAAATACAAAAAAAAAAAAAAAGAATATTGTATAAAATGCAAAGTTCTGCAAAAACAAAGGCAGCTGAAAAGCTATTACTGTAATACATATTTTGTGCACATATAGATGAAATAAAATGAAGTACAGTAATGTACCGGGTCAGAGAGGAGCAAATATATCAATTTGTTTTTCAATCTCAAGTGCTGGTTTGGTCCTTCACAAATACCAGATTGGTCCCTATAACAGTGACCTCCTTCTTTCGTTTTTAAATGAACTCTACCAACAACTGGTTCCAGAAGCAGAAAGGGAACAGGTGGGAGGAAACACGAGGACATTTGTGATGGGACAAGTGTCCCCCCACTTTTTCAAAAGCCGGTTTTGGTCTCCTGCTGTTTTTACGGTTAAAAAACAAATATTTAAATAGCGACGAATCAAGCGCTAGGACCACGCAGAAAACGACTAATCCGAGTCCGAGACTGAGAAGTGTTGGACGAGCTGCAAGTGTCCATTTTAGGCTATCATAGCATTTTAGATATTTAGGTTAAAGGTGTGTTGAAAGGCTGCACAGTAGTTTGAATTTGTAGCCTCTATGCTGTGGTTCAAAATAAAAGCTTTGCAATTTAAGCATGACTACAGTAAGTGTAAAAAATTTTAAAGTAATATTAGCAAAAGATATGCCCACACTGAATAAGAGTAAAACAGTGTCAAATGCTTTTAAGACATGTTTGCGTTGCATGAATTCATAAAGCTACAGATACAAATACATGTTATAGGTGTTTAAAGGAGGGAAGTTTAGATTACACGTAACAAGACTTTTCAGTTTTGTATCCTGTTTCTTTCCCCTTGTGTGGCTTTTTTGTATATTTGTATTTTTACACATATGGGACCATGGCTAATTATGTTTACAATTACGGTAATTATTTTTTGGGTTAGGCCACAATTTACAGTAATGTCCCTAATACAGTAAAATATACTCTTTACTGCAAAACTGTTACTGACTCCTTTTTGTCTAATCTACATTCCATATAGTACCTAACAGTAAATATCACTCATTGTGTAGACAGTATGTTGCCAAAAATGTACATTTGAAAAAAAGTCCAAACGAAGCTGATTACAGTAAAAATGAACTGACTAAGAAAACAACAGACGTTACTGTAAAATGTCTGTTGTTTGCTGGGAGAGAGTAAAATTGTCAGGGCTGGGTCCAGGACCGTCCCTCCTGTCGCCAACAGAGGGCGTGCTCTGCCCACTCCAACCAGGGCTGGGTCCAGGACCGTCCCTCCTGTCGCCACTAGGAGGAGTGCACGCCTTCACGACCTAACGAGACGCAATCAGCAGTGAGGACCTGCAGCTGTGCCTTCCCCTATTTAACAGGCACAGTTGCAGTGCCTCACTGCTGAGTTGTTTGTTGCCTCTCGCACGTACTGCCAGCCGGTATTCTTCAAATCTTTCGTACTTTGGTCTCTCGTTTTTTCCCCTGTTCCCTTCGAGTCTCTCTCCTGCGCCCTTCCTGGCCTACCTCAAGTTTTCCCTCGCTGTACCCTTCCTGTACCATTTCATTGTTTTGTTCATTTGTGCTCCAGTTCTTACCGACACGTTGAGTTATTGCCTCCGTGTGTTTTTGGTTCTCAGGTTTCATTATTTTGTTCGTTTGTGCTCCAGTTCTTACCGACACGTTGAGTTGTTGCCTCCGTGTGTTTTCAGTTTGGTTTTTCAGAGACTTTTCTCTGTTTTTATTTTCTGCGTTTCCCGCTCCTCGCGGAGGTCTCAGTTCGCTATTTGTGCTTTTGAGTTTGCTCCTGAGTCCATCAAACAAAAACCCCGTGGGTCCTCTGTACCCTGAGGACCCTCGTTACAGAACAACTCAGCCTACCATGGACTCAGCAGGCTCTCAGGACGTTAGCGAGCTGAGGACGGCTCTGGCTGCTCAAGGGCAGGCTATAGGCAGGCACGAGCAGGTCTTACAGCAGATACTAACCCAACTTCAGAACATGTCGACTGCCATTCAGGCGGCAAGTCAGCCTGCCGCTCACCCCGGGCCGTCTGTCGCCTCTCCGGTGCCCGAACCTCCTAGCATCTCACGTGGGGAGCCCGCGTTACCCGCTCCCGCACGTTACACCGGGGAACCCGAAGGGTGTCGAGGGTTTTTGATACAGTGTTCACTCGTCTTTGAGCAGCAGCCCTCCCGATTCCCCACCGAGCGGGCTAAGGTAGCCTACGTAATGGCTTTGCTCTCGGGCAAGGCATTACAGTGGGCCACGCCGGTGTGGGAAAAGCAGCCTGAGACCTGCGCCTCGTTCGACCGCTTCTCTAATGCCATGCGTCAGGCCTTTTACCATCCTCTGGCCGACGGTCTAGCAGGTTCCAGACTGCTGCGGACGTGCCAGGGTAGGGCTACGGTGGCCGAGTACTCCCTGAGTTTCCGCACGCTGGCTGCAGAGAGCTCTTGGGGATCAGAGGCTCTCGGGGCCATATACATGGAGGGGCTTAGTGAAGAAATCAAGGACGAACTAGCCCTTAGAGAGACACCCACCACGCTAGACGCTATGATCGACCTCGCGATCAGGATAGACAACCGGTTGCGCGACCGTAAAACGCAGCGGCGATCACAGAGTAGAGTGGTGTTACACACGGACACACCTGGCACCTCGTCCGGACCTGCTGAAACAGGCGAACAGCCTATGCAACTAGGCCATACGCGCCTTTCAAGGCAAGAAAGGGAGAACCGCATGCGAGGGGGTAAATGCCTGTATTGTGGGGGTACTGAGCATAAAATCGCAGACTGCCCCGAGCTGCAGGGAAAAGGGCAGACCCGCCGGTGACTGGGGAAGCTCCGACGGGTCAGACCACGTATTCCCCTGCCACGGGCTTGACTGCTCAAGTAGTTTTATCATGGAGGGGTTCCGGGGAACATCGGTTACTGGCCCTGATCGACTCCGGGGCTGCGGGGAGTTTCATTGACGCGTCCCTGGCTTCGTCCCTCGCGATACCCCTAACCCCGTTAGAGAAACATCTCTCTGTATCCGCAGTCGACGGTCGCATACTTACCTCTGGCATGATCACTCATCAGACGGTGCCCCTGCTGATACAAATAGGCAACCACCACGAACAGATTACCCTTTACGTGATTGCCGCGCCCCGTTTACAGCTCATATTAGGCTTCCCATGGCTCCAACGCCACAACCCCGAAATAGACTGGCTGAACCTCACCATTAGCCACTGGAGTACTATATGTGAGAAGGTCTGTCTAACTCCTCTCTGCCCCAAGCCAGGGGGTAGCTTGGAGGAGATCAAGGGGTTCGGGAAGGTCCCCGCGGAATACCATGACCTCCGGGACGTTTTCAGTAAGCGCAAGGCAGGGTTCCTACCACCCCATAGGGCGAACGACATTGCCATCGATCTCCTCCCGGGTACGTCACCCCCTAGGGGGCGCCTGTTCTCGTTGGCGTTACCCGAGCGTAGGGCTATGGAGGACTACATCCAGGAGTCCCTGGCGGCCGGGATCATCCGACCCTCTACTTCTCCTGCGGGGGCGGGTTTCTTTTTTGTGGGAAAAAAAGATGGGGGCCTCAGGCCCTGTATCGACTACCGTGAGCTCAACAAGATAACGGTCAAGGATCGTCACCCCCTCCCTCTCATGTCCTCCGCGTTTGAGGCCCTCCAGCAAGCTTCGGTGTTCACCAAACTGGACCTACGCAGCGCGTACAACCTGCTGCGGGTCAGGGAGGGTGACGAGTGGAAAACCGCCTTTATCACGCCAGCCGGACACTACGAATACCTGGTTATGCCGTTCGGCCTGATGAACGCTCCGGCGGTCTTCCAACGCTTTGTTAACGAGGTTCTCAGAGAGGCCCTTGACCGTTACGTATACGTCTACCTCGATGATATACTCATATATAGCCGTACCGTCCAGGAGCACGTGCAGCATGTCCGCAGGGTCTTACAGCTGTTGCTAGAAAATCACCTCTATGTCAAGCTCGAGAAGTCTGTGTTCCATAGTAAAGAGGTGCCGTTTTTGGGGTTTATCATTTCCAAGAATCAGTTATCGATGGATCCCGCTAAGACCCACGCTGTTGCTAAATGGCCTACACCCACGTCGGTTCGTTCAGTTCAACGATTCCTTGGGTTCGCTAACTTTTACCGGCGCTTTATTAAAGGGTTTGGCTCCCTGGCCGCTCCGCTCTCTGCCCTAACCAGTAAGAAGTTAGGAAGGTTCACATGGACCCCTGAAGCCGAGCAGGCGTTCCAGGACCTCAAGGCTCGTTTTACTTCTGCTCCGGTTCTACGGGTACCCGACCCGGAGCTCCCTTTTATCGTGGAGACTGATGCCTCCGACATGGGAGTAGGAGCCGTATTATCCCAAAGAGTCGGTCTTCCTCCCCGGTTGCATCCCTGCGCCTTCTACTCCCACCGTTTCACGCCCACCGAGCGCAGGTATGACGTGGGGGACAAGGAGTTGTTGGCAGTTAAGTTAGCCCTCGAAGAGTGGCGTCAGTGGTTAGAGGGGTCTCGTCACCCATTCCTGGTCTGGTCCGACCACAAGAACCTGTCCTACCTACAGCAGGCCAAGCGCCTTAACGCTAGGCAGGCCAGGTGGTCCCTGTTTTTCAGCCGTTTTGACTTCACCCTGTCCTACCGCCCCGGCTCCAAAAACACTAAACCTGACGCCCTGTCCAGACAGTGGGAACCCGAGCCTGAGCCCGCCTTCCCCGAAACCGTGCTTCCCCCTGGAGTAGTGGTGGCTCCCATCCAGTGGGAGGTAGAGGGCCTCGTTAAAAAGGCCCTGGCTAAAGAACCCGGACCGGGAGGCGAACCCGCTGGGTGCCTCTATGTTCCCCCCGCCGTTCGTCGTAAGGTCATACTCTGGGGTCACACGGCACGTTTTACGGCTCATCCTGGGACGCGCCGCACACTTGACTTCATCAAGCGCAGATTCTGGTGGCCTCGCATGGACCAGGAGGTAGGGAAGTTCGTGGCGGCCTGTGAAACGTGCGGTCGGGGCAAGAATCCCCGCAGCAAGCCTAGGGGGCTCTTGCATCCCCTTCCCGTGCCCCCTAGGCCATGGTCCCACATTTCCCTGGATTTCGTGACCGGCCTCCCACCATCCAAGGGCCTCACCGCCATCCTGGTGATTGTCGACCGTTTCTCTAAGTTCGCTAAGTTTATTGGGCTGCCCAAGTTGCCTTCGGCTCAGGAGACCGCCTCTCTCCTTCTCAGGCACGTTACGTGCAACTTTGGTTTTCCCCAGGATGTGGTGTCAGACCGGGGCCCCCAGTTCACCAGTCGTTTTTGGCGGGCGTTCCTGGACCTCATTGGCGCTAAAGCTAGCCTCTCGTCAGGGTTTCACCCCCAGTCTAACGGTCAGACCGAACGGGTGAACCAGGACCTCGAGCAAACACTCCGGTGCCTAGCCTGTGACAACCCCGCTTCCTGGGCTGCTCATCTTATGTGGGCCGAATACGCCCACAACACCCTGTGGCATTCCTCATTGGGTATGTCGCCCTTCGAGTGCCTGTTCGGTTTCGCCCCGCCGGTGTTCGCTGACCAGGAGAAGGACGTGGCGGTCCCGGGGGCTGTGGCCCAGGTGCGGAGGTGCCGGAAGGCCTGGGTGCGTGCTCGGAAGGCCCTGAAAAGGGCTTCCGCCGTCCACTGTCGCACTGCTGATAGGCATCGCCTCCCTGCGCTGTCGTTTCGGCCGGGCCAAAGAGTTTGGCTGGCCGCCCGGGACCTGCCTGTGCGTGGGGGTACCAAGAAGTTGGCCCCCCGGTTCCTGGGTCCTTTCAAAGTGGTTCGTCGGATCAATCCGGTGTCTTACCGCCTGGCGCTGCCTCCCTCGATGCGTGTCCATCCGGTCTTCCACGTGTCCCATCTTCGGCCGTTCCTGTGTGGTGTCCCCAGGTCCCCTGTCCCTCCTTCTCCGCTTGACATCGGGGGCTCACCGGCGTACATCGTCCGTCGTCTTTTGGACGTGCGCCGCGTCCGGGGTCGGGAGCAGTTCCTCGTGGACTGGGAGGGCTACGGGCCCGAGGAACGCTGTTGGGTTCCCCGCTCCCGTGTTCTGGAACCGTCCCTTATTCGGGACTTCTATCGTGACCGGGCCGTCGCTCTGGGCCCGCGGGGTCACGGGCCTTGGAGGGGGGGCTCTGTCAGGGCTGGGTCCAGGACCGTCCCTCCTGTCGCCAACAGAGGGCGTGCTCTGCCCACTCCAACCAGGGCTGGGTCCAGGACCGTCCCTCCTGTCGCCACTAGGAGGAGTGCACGCCTTCACGACCTAACGAGACGCAATCAGCAGTGAGGACCTGCAGCTGTGCCTTCCCCTATTTAACAGGCACAGTTGCAGTGCCTCACTGCTGAGTTGTTTGTTGCCTCTCGCACGTACTGCCAGCCGGTATTCTTCAAATCTTTCGTACTTTGGTCTCTCGTTTTTTCCCCTGTTCCCTTCGAGTCTCTCTCCTGCGCCCTTCCTGGCCTACCTCAAGTTTTCCCTCGCTGTACCCTTCCTGTACCATTTCATTGTTTTGTTCATTTGTGCTCCAGTTCTTACCGACACGTTGAGTTATTGCCTCCGTGTGTTTTTGGTTCTCAGGTTTCATTATTTTGTTCGTTTGTGCTCCAGTTCTTACCGACACGTTGAGTTGTTGCCTCCGTGTGTTTTCAGTTTGGTTTTTCAGAGACTTTTCTCTGTTTTTATTTTCTGCGTTTCCCGCTCCTCGCGGAGGTCTCAGTTCGCTATTTGTGCTTTTGAGTTTGCTCCTGAGTCCATCAAACAAAAACCCCGTGGGTCCTCTGTACCCTGAGGACCCTCGTTACAAAAATATTACATGTAATACTGTTTCTGTATTGCCATCAAATGTTAGTTTTTTGACAGTGGTTGTGCAGTGATTGACTATGTTCATCTCAAATAGAGAATTTGTGCTAATGTTTGAAAGAATGATTGGATACTGAACCAGGTTTGCTGTGTTTTAACAAAGTTGGTGTATAAAGAGAAAACTTTGATTGCGTTGTGAAATGCAGAGTTGGTATTTAGTTAAGACAATGCACTTTTGAACAGGATATTAACTATTTGGCTATTTGTATGAGATAAATGTGTTGCTGTGTTTAGAGTTTTGAAAATGTATCTCAAGTATTGGGAAACGCATGTTGGCAGTCGTAAAAAACTGTATATTAGTACAAAATGTAAACACAGGTGTAACAATGGGAAACAATTACATGCTTTAGCAGAAGTGCGTTTGAGGTGCATATGTGTAGTTATTGTGCAGGTGTGTGTTGCTGTTGTATGATCATTTCCAGTAATGCGTTCATTAGAGGCCTGTTGGCGTACAGAAGAGTCTGACTGAGGTCTTTAATATGAAGTCAAACCACTCAGATTCTCACAGTAGGGTTCCTCTCTACATCACACAGCTCTAATCCCCATCAGAACATGTATGTGCACACACACACACATACAGGCACACACACACACACATACAGGCACACACACACACACACACACACACACCAATGGGCAAACACACAAATGTGTGTGAGAGAAAAAGTGAGAGAAATGGAGATAGAGTATAGAAAGGAGTGAGATAAAAGAGATAGAGGGACAAACAGATAGAGAGAGAGAGAGAGAGAGAGAGAGAGAGAGAGAGAGAGAGAGAGAGAGAGAGAGAGAGAGAGAGAGAAAGAGAAAGGAGATGGGGAGAATTCCTCCAGAATAACCAATTTAGGCAGAACACCAGACAAGCCATACACAAACATACACAAACCAAACACAAACATACACAAACCATACACACACATACACAAACATACACAAACCATACACCAACATACACAAATATACACAAACCATACACAAACATACTTAACATACACAAACATACACAAACAGCTTTTGATGTCAAGAATGCTGCACATTCTGTGGTATATCAAATGAAACAATATGTTACACACAAAATACAAACTTACACAGAACTCAAAGTTACACATCACTGTATGTGGGAGACTGATAGAAATTGGACTGGAATAAAATGTGTACAGCAATATTGTTCACACTGCAATTTGTTGACAAAAACAAATCTGATTGAAATTCAGAAAAGACAAAAAACTGACTGGAAAAACTACAAAGTTAGAAACTTACTCGACACATTCAAAACAACCTGAGCACATACAGCCTCCTCTTGTTGAGGTGTGAAAATGGAACCTCTTCCACACACCCCCCCCACCCCCCCATGGGCTAGTCTTGATATACTATATGGTATAAGAATGCAAAAATGCAAAACTAAAAATGAAATACAGTAACATGTCAGAATTTTTGTCAGTGCGCACCATTACAGCATAGAGCACATTTCTGAATTACATACATGTTTTCTCTATGAAATGATTGAACGATTGAAGATATAGTTGTTCTTCCAACAACTATATTCGGCTACACCCAACGACCAGCTTCAGCCATTGTGAGACCATGACTTCTACAATTGTTGCCCTTATTTCACTGTTTTGTCCCCTCAGCCTTACACCACATAGTCTTACCCCTCTACACCACACAGTCTTACCCCTCTACACCACACAGTCTTACCCCTCTACACCACACAGTCTTACCCCTCTACACCACACAGTCTTACTCCTCTACACCACACAGTCTTACCCCTCTACACCACACAGTCTTACCCCTCTACACCACACAGTCTTACCCCTCTACACCACAGTCTTACCCCTCTACACCACAGTCTTACCCCTCTACACCACATAGTCTTACCCCTCTACACCACAGTCTTACTCCTCTACACCACACAGTCTTACCCCTCTACACCACATAGTCTTACCCCTCTACACCACACAGTCTTACTCCTCTACACCACACAGTCTTACCCCTCTACACCACACAGTCTTACCCCTCTACACCACACAGTCTTACCCCTCTACACCACACAGTCTTACTCCTCTACACCACACAGTCTTACCCCTCTACACCACACAGTCTTACCCCTCTACACCACACAGTCTTACCCCTCTACACCACAGTCTTACCCCTCTACACCACAGTCTTACCCCTCTACACCACACAGTCTTACCCCTCTACACCACAATCTTACCCCTCTACACCACACAGTCTTATCCCTCTACACCACACAGTCTTACTCCTCTACACCACACAGTCTTACCCCTCTACACCACACAGTCTTACCCCTCTACACCACACAGTCTTACCCCTCTACACCACAGTCTTACCCCTCTACACCACACAGTCTTACCCCTCTACACCACAGTCTTACCCCTCTACACCACACAGTCTTACCCCTCTACACCACACAGTCTTATCCCTCTACACCACACAGTCTTACCCCTCTACACCACACAGTCTTACCCCTCTACACCACAGTCTTACCCCTCTACACCACAGTCTTACCCCTCTACACCACACAGTCTTACCCCTCTACACCACAGTCTTACCCCTCTACACCACACAGTCTTATCCCTCTACACCACACAGTCTTACCCCTCTACACCACAGTCTTACCCCTCTACACCACAGTCTTACCCCTCTACACCACAGTCTTACCCCTCTACACCACACAGTCTTACCCCTCTACACCACACAGTCTTATCCCTCTACACCACACAGTCTTACCCCTCTACACCACACAGTCTTACCCCTCTACACCACAGTCTTACCCCTCTACACCACAGTCTTACCCCTCTACACCACACAGTCTTACCCCTCTACACCACAGTCTTACCCCTCTACACCACACAGTCTTACCCCTCTACACCACACAGTCTTATCCCTCTACACCACACAGTCTTACTCCTCTACACCACAGTCTTACCCCTCTACACCACAGTCTTACCCCTCTACACCACACAGTCTTACCCCTCTACACCACAGTCTTACCCCTCTACACCACACAGTCTTACCCCTCTACACCACACAGTCTTATCCCTCTACACCACACAGTCTTACTCCTCTTCTTGGCTGTTCACCCTACACATGGCCTCATCTTTCCATTATGAGACATTGTGATACTGCAGTGTTTAGCATCTATAAATGTTTGCCAATTACAGTAAAGGTTCATGAGATGCACCTCTGACCTATGGTTGAGACAATTTTATCAAATTAGGATAAATTACCAAAATGTAACAAAAAAATAAACTAAATTAAAAAATCTAAAATGATGCCTTAGAGATTATGACAACATGTTCAGCACTTTTGCATGTAATAACCTAGGCGATGACCTAAAGACTAAATGTTTTGGAGGGTAAGACTATTCAACAGACAATCCGTACAACACATTTTGATAAACATGACGTAAGCAACTGATAATGTAAAAAACAACAGACAATTGTCCATGTCCATTTGCAAAATGTACAAAAGCATTTGCAAACTGTTAAACACAATGAGAAATGCAATTATGATGTGCACAAGTGACAAGGAGACTGAATGAACAGTTTTGAGAATTTCAATTCTGATCTGAGAAATAAACCAAATTGACTGAGAAAAACTGTAAAAAACTGATATTTGATCAGGATTTTTATTACATGCAGGTGATCACAAGAGTCCAGAACCTCACAGTCCCACCCAGGCCGAGATTCTACTCACTCGAGCACCAATCACATATCTCCCAGTCACTTCAACATTCCCAGTCACCCAGATGATTGTCCACCCAGATGATTGTCCTCACCTGTTCCTTAACTCACCTCTCCGTATCTCCACAGGAGAGCTTCCCCCTACTCCGCGGGGGAGTACGGGGGAAACAAACAAACAAAGCCGATTCTCTCCTCCACTCACACCTCGCTCCTTTGTCAACACAAAAACATGGGCGTCGCTCTGTATAGCGACGCTGCTGAGTTCAGACAGCTTCTGGTTCACACTGTTTGACCTTTCTAGAAGAAAATAATTTCTAGCCTTTTCTTTGACTTGTTAGCTCCCTGTCCATATCTCCCTGTCCATATCTCCCTGTCCATAGTTCCCTGTCCATATTGTGCATTTCTGGTAACAGTCTGATGCCATGTTTATTTCTGAGTGCCATCTCTCATGATTCAGAGAAGCTGAGATATATGAAACCATCCCACTCTACATCCTCCCTGCAGGTCAAGGGTCACTCACACTTGCCAAGCAAGTGTACGCAGTCAAGTCAGGCTTCAAGACAACTGTCATTCGTGCTTGTCGTTCTCACGTATGCCATCATACTAAAACCATTATGATGAGTGACATCATCACAATAGGATTCCAAGTGGTTTCTGTGATGTCACAAATAACGATCTGCTGCGGGTAACCGTGTGATAAACCATGCGGAACACTGTGAAGACCAATTAGATGCAGCCCGGTCACGCTGCTATGAGAAATCACAACATAAATGTTCACACTCACACACACACGCACACACACACACGCACGCACGCACGCACACACACACACGCATGCACGCACACACACACACGCATGCACGCACACACACACACACACCCAGACACACATACCTCCAGATGTGGTCAGCAGCTCCAGCAGCTCCTGCCAGTACATGCCGACGTACATGCCCGACCCCAGTGGGAGAACCCTGCCAGATCCTTCCGACCAGTATGGGCCACGCTCTGGTCACCTCTGTTTTAAACGTTTTAGCACGTACTCTGTCTTTGATGAGTAAGTCTCTTTGTGGAACAGAAACACACACTGTGAAGTGTCATTTGGTAGAGCACATAAACCACTGGACAGAGTGCAATATGCAGACTGGCTCTTGAAAGAGTGTGGGCACACACACACACACACACACACACACATACAGTGTGCATGTTATAATAAAATAAAATATTATATTAAAACCATATATTTTTAAAAGTCACAGGGTAATAGGAAATGAATATGACAGCTCCATTCTGTCAGAAAAGGCATTATTGTCTGGGTATTATTCGGAGAAGCAGTGCGTTTAATAATGATTTAATCATGCAGTTTTATATGGTAGTGTGGAAGAGTGTGGAGATCCAGCCCTCCGTGTGGTTTCCAGGAGTAATGGCCAATCTTCTCTCTCTCTCACGCCCCCTCAGCCTGTAGGGCTGTCCCGTTCCCCGCCGTCGCATGAGAAGAAGGTGAGAACGTGAGGAGACCAAGAGAAGGATACAGGGGAGCCGGGAGCCTCCACGTCTATCGACCGCCGCATTACCGCACTAAAGCCTCACCTGAGACGTGTCAGGAGGGCCGTGTGTGTGCGATCGAAGGTTTTAATAAAAAATGCAACAAGGTGTGTGAAAGCTTGCCCGTGTGTGTGTGTGTGTGTGTGTGTGTGTGTGTGTGTGTGTGTGTGTGTGTGTGTGTTGATGGTATCTGAGAGAGACCTGGGTGTGCGCATTGCATCACTTGGTTCTGATTCATGTGCTGGAATTTGTCTGATGTGGTTTAGATGGATGAAAGAAAAGGGAAAAAAAGAACACTAACTTTAAAGGTTTTAAGATGACTGTGCCCGCATGGGGCTGTGTTGCAACTGGGTCTTACGCTTACCATCTCACACTGATCTGAGTCCAGTTTTGTGTTTCCTCTTATCATGGCCACGGTCTGGGATTTGGTTAGATGGAGCTGGACCTAAATCTGTGTAAAAGTAACATTTTGGTCCAGAACTCTTACAGCCCTTTCTGTTCTGATCGTGGCTGATATGCAATAAACACACGGATTTGGAAGAACTTAATTTGGTTGCTAATCCTACATGGGACATGATATCTTTTTAAAGGTTTAATGCCCATTTAAGCAGTTTAGGTAACATAGGACGGACACACCCATCCCACAGATGCTATGAGATAGTATTTCCTTCTTGTGTTTGAATCATCCATCAGTTCCTGCTTTAATGCCACATGACCAACCATGTGACCATGTGACCATGTGACCTGCACTCAGTCAAACACAATTATCCTCTCAGCAACCGACAAGTGATGATTCATCGTTCATGTTCAATTCCCTTTTGTTTTGTCAGATGCTGTTTATTCCAACAGAAGCAGACAGGAGTTTTTTTTCCGTGGGAATCCAGGCAGCCAGAGCGTAGAGCGTGTGGCCAAAGTCTCCACAGGAAGGTGCACAGCAGCGTCGACATGGATGGAGCTCAATAGAGGCGTGCACGAGGGGCGTGCACGAGGGGCGTGCACGAGGGGCACGTGTGAGCTTGTTTCCGTGCAGGCCCTTCGATCCATCCACCGGCCGTGAACATTGGTCCAACCCAAAGATGGCTCTAGAAACAGGAGGGGCATAAATAATGAATCTGTGGCCGACGTAAATTTTTAATTGGCTTCAGAATTCCAAACAGCATGTAAATTGTTGGTCTTAGAAGAAGCATCAGAACATGTTGTGTTATCCTATCATCCATCAGAAAACAGAAATAAATATACACACACACACACACACACACACACGACAGATACAGAGCGTGGTGGAGTTTGAGGGCTAACACACCCTTCCTCCACTCTCCCAAACACAGGACAAAACCTTAGAGAGAAGAGTCACTCAGAAACCTACTGCTAAATATTTTACGCAAGAATTGCTATGTGTCAGTCAGGCCTATGAACTGGTCAGTGCAAATGTGTGTGTGTGTGTGTGAGTGTGTGTGTGTGTGTGTGTGTGTGTGTGTGTGTGTGTGTGTGTGTGTGTGTGTGTGTGTGTGTTTGAGTGCTTCTAGGTGCGTATGTTTTGCACAAATGTATTGAGTGCATCGCGTTTAAATCTTCATCGTTTTGGACGAGCGCAAGGCTAGCAGGATATCGGTCGTAGCAATATCAAGCAACCGTGCGCAAACAGGTCTGTGACTCGGGGATGCTCACGTCACGTGTGACTCGCGTGTGACTCGCGTAGACGTGAGCGGTTGGCTCCAACTTGTCACAGTGGACTTCAAAGCCTCTGGCTCAGAAGATGTTGTTATTTTCTCAGGTGCCTCTTCAAGACTGGACACTCGTGAGTTTATAAACATGACTTCGGAGGAGGGGACTCACAGACCCCCAATGAGTTGGGATGAGAGAGAGGGAGAGAGGGAACAAAGGGAAAGAGGGGAAAAAAGAGAAGGAGAGAAAAGATACAAAGAAAGAGAGGAAAAGAGAAACAGAGGAAGAGAGGTGAGAACAGATTTGAGTGGTGTCCACTCTGCCCTGTCTGTCTGTGCTGTGTTCTCACCTCTGACCTCCGAGTCCAGCTCGGTCATGCCGCACTAACTCCGTCCCCGACCTGTGACTCCAGCGGGTCTCTGTGGTGCAGTGCCGACCTGCCGTGGGGGCCGAGCAGGTGACGAATAAGGTGTTTGTGTACTGTAACGGTGCCGTGACCCTGTGCCCATGCCGCCACACAGAGGAGTCTCTGCCTCGTCCTCATCAAAGTGTCGCACTACCACCTCCTGCACAACCTCAGGGCCCAGGAGCAGCGGGCCGAGTTCAAGACAGGCTGCTCTTCCCGCCAGGTCACTCGCAGAGGGGGAAAGGTCAACCTGATGCAGATTTGAGGAGGAAAGAATCTTTATTTTGCTGAGGGCCTGAAGGGACAGAGTTAGAATGGTCGAGAAATGTTTAGTAAGTGCAGCACTCCAGTACAAGAACCCATTCCAAGGAACCTACCTACATTTAAATGTGTTTAAATGGACCAACGTTTGTCTAATTTACCCTTGGGATTAGTTAAGTGTTATTTTATGTTATCTTACCCGAAGAAAAAGTAACAGAAGGTCATAGTGAAAGCTTTTCCCTACAAAACGAGTATAGGTCCAGTATTGTTGATGTAGTTGAGAGAGCGCTTTTAGAGTGTGGAATTGTGAACAAATCTCCCTTTTTTCCTATTATTTCACAACGACATTTCCCCGAAAGAGTAAAGAAAATCTCAACTTCTCCACTGTAGCAGAAGGGCTCACGAAAATGACTCGAGACAAGCTGAAGTCTTCAGAAGGAGATTAACTTTGGCGAAAGTTCACTGCCTCTTCGAGCGCGACATAAGTGCTTAACCGCTAAATCTCCTTTTCAAACGGAGAGTTTTTTTATATATATAAATATATAATAAACTCATTCGGAGGCCGGTCTGGACATATCATCTCCTTTCATCTCTTTATGAACTGTGGAAACTCAAATCTGCCCGTGTCTGAGGTACAGTAGTGATTTCACGATGTGGCGGAACAGAAAGGCCAGCTCACAAAGAATCGCGGGTGACAGGCGCTACATTTCCAGCTCCTACGGCTGCTATTTTAGACCGGAGCCTTTTCCAGCATCTGCTAAGCAGTGTCTTTCCACCGAGGAATAAAAAGGTTGTGTGTCCTCAGCGAACGGAGATCCTGTGCCTAGTCTAACAGAGGAGCGTGCCTTAGTCCTTTAAGACACCTTTGCCCATGTCGAAAGAGGCAGAGAGGGTTTCTTTTTTGCCTTGAGTTCAAGGGGTTAACCCAGGGGCATTACTGAATGTTGCCCTATCCTGGTGGGTGCTACACTCTTGACAGTGTAGAGATGATCTCCTGTCACAGGTAGAGCACTTCAGGCTTGAAGAAAAACTCTGTACACCTACACATTATTCATTCAGTCAGTGTCGAGTCTACAGAAAGTCTGCAGGGAAATTAGTTCTGTCCAGTATCTGCCTTTTGTGTAATTAAAGGTAAGAAGAGTTTGGCTACAGTGCTAAATCCTTGTGTGCAGACTCTCCTGTAGGTATTGTCAACTGTACACTACCACTGAAAATGGCTGTGTAAAATGACTCATATGACTACTATACATCTATTAAGATAATAATATGGAAAGGAACTACCATTCACTTCAGGACTATGACAAAGAGAGCGAGAGGGACCAGAATAAATGGACCGTCCAGCCTAAAACTCCAGATCTGGGCACCCTATTTTACTGTTTGAGTGTTTTATATTACTACAAGGCAGTGTGCAGTGTGTTTTAAATGAGGATAAAGCAGTGTGCAGTAGCCTATGCTTTAAATTAGCATAAAGCAGTGTGTTTTAAATTAGCATAAAACAGTGTGCAGTGTGTTTTAAATTAGCATAAAGCAGTGTGCAGTGTAGTGTGATCAGTGATCAGTTGACCTTGATTAGGGAATTCTAAAAATGATAAAGTAAACACTCACTAGAAGTGCTGTTTAGGAATGCTAGTTGGAAGCACAGAGACACTGATTGGGTGGTAGTGAGAAGCACAGAGACACTGATTTGGTGGTAGTTAGAAGCACAGAGACACTGTTTGGGTGGTAGTTAGAAGTACAGAGACACTGTTTGGGTGGTAGTTAGAAGTACAGAGACACTGTTTGGGTGGTAGTTAGAAGCACAGAGACACTGTTTGGGTGGTAGTTAGAAGTACAGAGACACTGTTTGGGTGGTAGTTGGAAGCACAAAGACACTGTTTGGGTGGTAGTTAGAAGCACAGAGACACTGTTTGGGTGGTAGTTAGAAGTACAGAGACACTGTTTGGGTGGTAGTTAGAAGCACAGAGACACTGTTTGGGTGGTAGTTAGAAGCACAGAGACACTGTTTGGGTGGTAGTTAGAAGCACAGAGACACTGTTTGGGTGGTAGTTGGAAGCACAGAGACACTGTTTGGGTGGTAGTTAGAAGCACAGAGACACTGTTTGGGTGGTAGTTAGAAGTACAGAGACACTGTTTGGGTGGTAGTTGGAAGCACAGAGACACTGTTTGGGTGGTAGTTGGAAGCACAGAGACACTGTTTGGGTGGTAGTTAGAAGTACAGAGACACTGTTTGGGTGGTAGTTAGAAGCACAGAGACACTGTTTGGGTGGTAGTTAGAAGCACAGAGACACTGTTTGGGTGGTAGTTGGAAGCACAGAGACACTGTTTGGGTGGTAGTTAGAAGTACAGAGACACTGTTTGGGTGGTAGTTAGAAGCACAGAGACACTGTTTGGGTGGTAGTTAGAAGCACAGAGACACTGTTTGGGTGGTAGTTAGAAGCACAGAGACACTGTTTGGGTGGTAGTTGGAAGCACAGAGACACTGTTTGGGTGGTAGTTGGAAGCACAGAGACACTTTTTGGGTGGTAGTTAGAAGCACAGAGACACTGTTTGGGTGGTAGTTAGAAGTACAGAGACACTGGGTGGTAGTTGAAAGCACAGAGACACTGTTTGGGTGGTAGTTAGAAGCACAGAGACACTGTTTGGGTGGTAGTTAGAAGCACAGAGACACTGTTTGGGTGGTAGTTAGAAGTACAGAGACACTGTTTGGGTGGTAGTTGAAAGCACAGAGACACTGTTTGGGTGGTAGTTAGAAGCACAGAGACATTGTTTGGGTGGTAGTTAGAAGCACAGAGACACTGTTTGGGTGGTAGTGAGAAGCACAGAGACACTGTTTGGGTGGTAGTTGGAAGCACAGAGACACTGTTTGAGTGGTAGTTAGAAGCACAGAGACACTGGGTGGTAGTTAGAAGCACAGAGACACTGTTTGGGTGGTAGATAGAAGTACAGAGACACTGTTTGGGTGGTAGTTGGAAGCACAGAGACACTGTTTGGGTGGTAGTTAGAAGTACAGAGACACTGTTTGGGTTGTAGTTGGAAGCACAGAGACACTGTTTGGGTGGTAGTTAGAAGCACAGAGACACTGTTTGGGTGGTAGTTAGAAGTACAGAGACACTGTTTTGGTGGTAGTTAGAAGCACAGAGACACTGTTTGGGTGGTAGATAGAAGTACAGAGACACTGTTTGGGTGGTAGTTGGAAGCACAGAGACACTGTTTGGGTGGTAGTTAGAAGCACAGAGACACTGTTTGGGTGGTAGTTAGAAGTACAGAGACACTGTTTGGGTTGTAGTTAGAAGCACAGAGACACTGTTTGGGTGGTAGTTAGAAGTACAGAGACAGTTTGGGTGGTAGTTAGAAGCACAGAGACACTGTTTGGGTGGTAGATAGAAGTACAGAGACACTGTTTGGGTTGTAGTTAGAAGCACAGAGACACTGTTTGGGTGGTAGTTAGAAGTACAGAGACAGTTTGGGTGGTAGTTAGAAGCACAGAGACACTGTTTGGGTGGTAGATAGAAGTACAGAGACACTGTTTGGGTGGTAGTTAGAAGCACAGAGACATTCTTTGGGTAGTAGTTAGAAGTACAGAGACACTGGGTGGTAGTTGAAAGCACAGAGACACTGTTTGGGTGGTAGTTAGAAGCACAGAGACATTGTTTGGGTGGTAGTTAGAAGCACAGAGACACTGTTTGGGTGGTAGTGAGAAGCACAGAGACACTGTTTGGGTGGTAGTTAGAAGCACAGAGACATTGTTTGGGTGGTAGTTAGAAGCACAGAGACACTGGGTGGTAGTTAGAAGCACAGAGACACTGTTTGGGTGGTAGATAGAAGTACAGAGACACTGTTTGGGTGGTAGTTGGAAGCACAGAGACACTGTTTGGGTGGTAGTTAGAAGTACAGAGACACTGTTTGGGTTGTAGTTAGAAGCACAGAGACACTGTTTGGGTGGTAGTTAGAAGTACAGAGACAGTTTGGGTGGTAGTTAGAAGTACAGAGACACTGTTTGGGTGGTAGTTAGAAGTACAGAGACACTGTTTGGGTTGTAGTTAGAAGCACAGAGACACTGTTTGGGTGGTAGTTAGAAGTACAGAGACAGTTTGGGTGGTAGTTAGAAGCACAGAGACACTGTTTGGGTGGTAGATAGAAGTACAGAGACACTGTTTGGGTGGTAGTTAGAAGTACAGAGACACTGTTTTGGTGGTAGTTAGAAGCACAGAGACACTGTTTGGGTGGTAGATAGAAGTACAGAGACACTGTTTGGGTGGTAGTTGGAAGCACCGAGACACTGTTTGGGTGGTAGTTAGAAGCACAGAGACACTGTTTGGGTGGTAGTTAGAAGTACAGAGACACTGTTTGGGTTGTAGTTAGAAGCACAGAGACACTGTTTGGGTGGTAGTTAGAAGTACAGAGACAGTTTGGGTGGTAGTTAGAAACACAGAGACACTGTTTGGGTGGTAGATAGAAGTACAGAGACACTGTTTGGGTGGTAGTTAGAAGCACAGAGACACTGTTTGGGTGGTAGTTAGAAGTACAGAGACACTGTTTGGGTGGTAGTTAGAAGCACAGAGACACTGTTTGGGTGGTAGATAGAAGTACAGAGACACTGTTTGGGTGGTAGTTGGAAGCACAGAGACACTGTTTGGGTGGTAGTTAGAAGCACAGAGACACTGTTTGGGTGGTAGTTAGAAGTACAGAGACACTGTTTAGGTGGTAGTTAGAAGCACAGAGACACTGTTTGGGTGGTAGTTAGAAGTACAGAGACATGAGTGTGGTATTTAAAAGCACATCTGTTGTGTAGGTGTGGTATTACAGAGATGTTTTCTGACTGGTTGTTGGAAGCAGAGACTGTTTGGGTGTGGTCGGTAAATGCAGAGAAATGCTGTTTGGGTGTGGTACTTAATGCCTTGAATAACCAAAACATTCATGCACTCTTCCTTCTTAACATCCTGCAGTCGATTTCGCCATTCCTCTTGGATTACGAGGCTGGTTGTCAGACTCAGCACTATATTGGTATTGACTCTTGTTTGTGGTATTTTGAGACAACAGCAAAGACTCTAAACAGAAATGCTAAATCTGGAACCAACTCTAGACCCTTTGTTAGCTCTGTGTACATGGAGTAATGATTCAGCGGCTGGCCAAGAAACAAATGAGAGGACACTTGTGCAATTCTTTATGATTCATTAAAATTCCAACATGGTTTAATCATCACCAAGTACAGATTGCAGTTCCTAATGCACTGTGTTCTACGTGGATCATTTATATACTCCATAATACTAGCTCATATCTACTGGAATACTGACATGTGGACACACTAGACACACACACACACACACACACACACACACACACACACACACACACACACACACACACACACACACACACAGAGAGAGAGAGAGAGAGAGAGAGAGAGAGACGTCACATGCGCATGCACACTTTACAATCTTTCTTACATGCAAATGAAGAACAGTGCATCTGTTTCCTGGTCCCGTGTTGCCTTGACAACAACATAACTACAAAGCTTTTAAAGCATTTTTGTCTCAGAATTTCTTTGAACGTGTCAGGTGATGATCTAAGGGAGGAAAAAGAGAAATAGGTAATTTGTTGAAAGTAAAAGAGGTAGAGAGATATACCTCCTCCCGCACACAGAAAACCGTCTGATGTGTTCATAAAATTTGACTCACAATATCTTGTGGTATTGGTGTGATGGATTTTCCATTTTGGGGTGGAGTATCTTCTTCTTCTTGTCTTTTCCCCATGTTCTCGACCCCCACCAGCTTCTCAGCTGTGTACTGCCTTCACAGATAGAACAGACCACACCTGGACTCCTGTGTGTGTGTGTGTGTGTGTGTGTGTGTGTGTGTGTGTGTGTGTGTGTGTGTGTGTGTGTGTGTGTGTTTCACTGTTCATGAAGATATGGTGTACTTTTTTCTAAAACCAGGGTTTATAGATCAGTAAGCAACAAGCTCTGCTATTGTCTGATTTTACAAAAGACAAATTTACCCAATGATCTACTTGGCACACAGACCAGTTATCAGCGATGCTCCCATTTCTGGACACACGGGTGCTTAATTTCCCCCAAACGTTTGGTCAGCGCTTCCCTGTCTGCTATTCCAGAAACACTGCCAAGGCTTTGATTTCACCCTGCAGTGTAGCTCTTTTTGATTGGCTGAGGATTTCTTATTTGATTGGTCAGGGTGGTCAGTGCTCATTAGAAGCTTCTTTGTCTCTCTCTGCCTGGTCTTTTTTTTCCTGCTGAGGTATTTTGGAGGGGGAGGGGTGGGTGGGTGGTGGATGTACAGATCAGGGTGGAGGAATGAATCTGAGGCATTTGGAGCCAGACACAGGTGGAGGCGGTCACGGGTGGAGCTGGACACGAGTGGAGGCGAACACGGGTGGAGTTGGACATGGGTGGAGGCAGACACGGGTGGAGACAGACACGGGTGGAGACAGACACGGGTGGAGACAGACACGAGTGGAGCCGGATACGGATGGAGGCGGACATGGGTGGAGCCGGACATGTGTGGAGGAAGACACGGGTGGAGCCGGACACTGGTGGAGGCGGACAGTCCGAGGCCCACGCCCACCTGCAGTCTTCAGCAGCTAATCAAAGCAAGCTTGTTTTTCTAAACCCACCTCATCTATGCTAGTTTGTGGCACGGACCAAGAACAGACAGCCACCAACACATAAACGACCCCACTTAATATCTTCATAATAAATGTCTAACCCAAGATTGAGCGTATGACATGGGCAGTGCTGACCACACTTTACTGGCTCTGTGGTGCTGGAACTGAAACTGGAGTGAATCAGCTGGCCAAGAACAACCAGAGTGGTTCGATTACACACAGTCCCTATAGTCACTTTCGCATTTTGAACCCATTTTTACATGCGCTCAAGCATGGAGCCAAGATTTCAAAGATCATGACACCGTCCAATTACGGACTTCACTGTGGATCTGCAAGTCATCTGGATGAGATTCAAGGGCAGAGTTAAGAAGAAACACTTGGCTGTTAGAGATCAGAGCTCAGGCGACCTTTGTTTAGATGAATTATTGCCAATCTTGGCCTGAGGTTAGTAAACAGAAAAGTGTTTCAGAGGTTTACTGTGCTGACCAAAAGTTGTCCATCAGCCTAACCACAGCAGAAATGCCAAGTGTTAGCATTCAATTCCTATGATATTACTATATTATATATAATAGTAAGATAATAATATATTTAATAGTAATAAATATGCAACAATGTAACAATACTAGTAAAAGTACTACAATAATAATTAAAAAAAACACCAGGAAGCTTTTGTGACCACTCTGCCAAATTAGCGTGACTCTCCTCAGTCCAGACCCAGCAGGAGAGCTAAGAGTTGAAGAATTGAGATGAGCTCAGTGCTGCCCCCCACTGGGCAGGAGACAGAGCAGGTTCAGCAACCCCATCTCCCCTCACTGTTGGCATGGCCTTCTTTATCACGGCTCACTGGGGGATAGCAAAGCATCATGGGACGGAACCAGGAGAGGTCGCGGCCACCGACCCAGAAGGAAAACCAGCAGCAGAGGTTCTGTCACCTCTGCCCCCCTCACCCCCCCCCCCCCCCAACATTAATGCATAACACACAACAACACAAGAGGTCAAAGTTCACACCGAGTTTTCACATCCGTTCATCTTCTCACTGAACAAGTTCGTCTTTGTACTCTGCACCTGTTGTCCAGGTTTGAAGAGTTACAACACTGCAAAGTTTCTGGGCTTCTAATACACCTTGATGAGCTTGTGGAAGGACCTAACTGTGCAGCACACAAACACACAGAGCCTGATCAATATTCTGTGGCCAATATTTAATAAATACGTGTAAAGCAGAGGTACTAGGGACCATTAGTAGTCCATTATACAACAGAACAGTCTTACACAGTCCTTGAGGGTCCAGTTACTACACACTTACAATCCTCCATGCACACATGAGTCAAGTGTGATGACAAGGTAGCAAGTCAGTGAAATCTGTTTTCAGATCAGTTCAGTTCAGTACCAGTTCAGTGATTATAAAATCCAGGACTGGACATTGGATTCGCAGTCCTGATGTGAAATACCTCTAGTGGAGTCTGTAGCTGTTATTGTAATCTAGCAAATTTGTTTTCAGTGATACAGCAGTACTGCATATGCAGTGTTGGTTGCGAATTATAAAACATGATGCAAATTATCTTTATTTAATGTGCTGCTGCATTAATAAACATAATTGCATTTGTCACATCTGATGTTTAAAAGCCATATTAGAAAAACAACAAGCGTTTTGGTCCATAATGCCAACTGAAAACTGGCCGTTCTCATGCGAATGGAATTTACATATATACATAAAAATTCATAAATTAGCAAAGAAGCCATTTTCCTGGTCAGATTTTAGAATACGAATGTGATAATTGACGAATCCAATCACTCGGCCACCCCTGAAGCCTCCCATCACACACTCTTCCTGCAGCTGTGTTTTCTACATGCCGGGTGGTTGCCTTTAAGAGCCACGCCCCTTTCTTTTGTGCATATCAATGGAAAAAGGCTACCAGCTGTTTTTTTTTTTTTTGTTTTTTTTTTTTTTTGCTCGGCGTCTCTGAGTAGCATGTGAAACCATTTAGATCAAACCCAGTCACAGTTTCCACAGCGCATTGCAAGCATTCTGGCATCTCCACACTCCGTGCTGAGCTGGGGGAGCTCGAGGGAGTGGTGGTGGAGGTGGAGGATGGTTGGGGGGGGGGGGCCCTCCTCCACTCCCCCTCGCCCCAACAGGGTTCTCAATGAAGGTGCTGGAACGGCCTTCAGAGTGGACCCTCCTGCCGGCTAGGGTTAGAACCTCCTCTGGCCCTGATAAGATGGTGCCCCTTCTCAGTTCTCTTTGTATACCTTCTGGGTGAAGGGAAGACCAAGGCAGGGAGGGAGGGAGACGTGGGGTGCGGAGATGAATCAGACGGCCTGCGAGGTCTGGTGCGGGTCCGGCGTGCTCCTGTGGTGCTACGTTCACTCCAAAATCAGCGTGAAAACAATGCGGGACGTTTTAGGTGGACAGCTGAAATAAAGGGAGAGAAAGAGAACAGCGTGAGGTGCTGGCAGTGTGACAGCCATGAATGAAGGTTTCTGAAAAAGAACTTTCTTTTTTTTTTTTTGTGTAAATCTCCAAAGCACATTTGAAATTTAAACTATGACTGAACCTCATTTAGTTTATTTACCTCTGAAGGTCTTTTTAAAAAATGTATCATTAAAGGCAGATGGTTTATAACTGCGATGTTATAGTATAACTGGCTAGTTTCTTCCATTCTACAGATTCCTGCTACATCCCCAATTTCACACACCTGGCTCCAATAATCAGATGCTCCCAAAGACCCTTATTGGCTGGGGCAGGTTTGTTAAACCAAACCTCATCTCTGCAGGACAGGAGACATCCAGGAGCAGGGTCAGACATGTCTCTTGTAAAGGATGTCTGTGTAGAAAGTCGTCTACTGAGTCTAGCTATTAAATCGCTAGGAATCTTACTTGGGTAAGAATGAGGTGCTTATAGTAAACAAGGACAATCACTGACATATGTTCTTAGTAACACAGAGGGTATACAACTTTGTCTAAAAGTTCATCATCTGTAACTTGAAGTACTTGAAACATAAATCCATTTTCTCTGTTGTTGTTATTATTGGATTGTGAGCAAAACCTTTGGTTTCTTGACATTCATTTGAGGTCAAGCTTCCAAAAGAGTCATTTAGATCATCATAGCAGAAAGCCTGAATACAACAACGAGGAGATGGAACGGTATCGCTGGGCTGAACGGTACCGCTGGGCTGAACTATCCTGAATGGTCTGTCACCGGAGAAGTTGAGCGCCTTCTCCTGCGTCCAGTAACCCTTGGGTCGGCATCTCCTGGCGCCGAGCATGCTGGGATAGGACGCACATGTGGCGCTATTGACAGTGATTGAGAACAGGGCAGGTCAAAGGTCACCCCGTGGGCGCCCTATAACAACTGGTGGACACTGGGCCGCTCGCTGGTCTCGGTGCAGGGCCGAGTTTAGGCAAACACATGGCCGCAGACTTCGGACATCCACACGGCAAGGGTGCACGTCTCTGGTGGTCCGCTGTCATATCAGCTTTCACTGGACAAACAGGCCAAGAGGGCCAGGCATACTGTGGGAGGGCATGTTAACTCGGCCCATACACACACACACACACACACACACACACACACACGTATACACGCTCGTATGTACACATGCACTCAGACACACACACGTACACAAACAAACGTACACACACGCACCTATACACACACCCACGCACCTATACACACACGCACACACACATGGCAGAACTCTTGTAAAAGCTCCATGTCCAAAAAGGAACTTTTAAGCATTAAGCTTTTTACTGAATGACATCCGTATGTTCACACCATGGAATAAAGGGTTAACATATACAGCACACCTCAGCAGTCCTTCTTAGCTTATATACCACAATAATTACAGTGTTTTACTGTGTTGCTTTAAACCCCTGAGACCATAAAGAGAAACCGCTGACCGGAAAGTCTAGAAGCACGATGAGATTGTCTGATGCTCTGGTAACCAGTAAAACCACTCGGAACATGTTATGCAGCGAAGGGGAGAGGTGGATACTCCCGTGTGTGAGAGAAATAAGGGTCGTCTGGCCTCCACACGGGTGGTGCAGGAGGGAGCAGGTGGGAGCAGAGCAGCTTTTAATGAGCTAAATGACCCCACATATAGCAGTATAGCGCACGTGAGGCCTTTGACGAGGTAAATGTTTCTATGTATAGCAGTATAGCGCACGTGAGGCCTTTGACGAGGTAAATGACACTACGTACAACAGTACAGCGCACGTGAGGTCTTTGACAAGATAAATGTTTCTATGTATAGCAGTATAGTGCACGTGCGGTCTTTGATGAGGTAAATGACACTACGTACAACAGTACAGCGCACGTGAGGTCTTTGACAAGGTAAATGACTCTACGTACAACAGTACAGCGCACGTGAGGCCTTTGACGAGGTAAATTACTCTCCGTATAGCAGTACAGCGCACGTGAGGTCTTTAATGAGATAAATTACTCTACGTATAGCAGTACCAGCCCCGTCGACAGGGGGGGACAACCGGGTCTGTTGTCCCGGGCCCTAGGGCCAGGGGGGCCCATCAAAGAGCCCAGCAATTTATTTTTTATTTAAAGTCTATAATTTTTAAATAATCTTGAAATCTTTCATTAATATAAAATTATGTACTCATAATAAGCTCAATGGCTCAAATATATGTTTTTTTACCTATCTGCATATTTTCCATTAAGTGCATACACCCCCGCCTCCCACTGGAAAATGGTTTGATCCAGCACCGACTGTAGCCGGCCGGTATCCGCCCAACAGCGGGAAATACAGTGGTGGATAGTTAAAGTAAATACTGAAATTTGGAGCGCAGAAAAGAAAGGAAAAACATTTACCTGACGAGTTTTAAAGTTGCATTGTGTTCCAGGTTTGAAAAGTGCTGGAATTTAGGCTAAAGTACTTGAAAATGCTTGAAATTGTAACTAATTCGTTTCACAACAATATCTGTCTGACTGAACAGTTCTCGTGAAGACGTTAAGATTGGGCGTTTTGAAAATAAACAACCATTAAATAATGTGATAAAAAGCGAATTATTTCGAATCATTTCGAGTATATGTATAAATATTTAACTTAATTAAGTTTAACGTGCTGGAAAATATTGAAATGGACCTTTAAAGTGACGTACAAGTGCTTTAATTCCACCTTATAAAGGTGTATGAACCCTGCAAACATGACTTTGTTCATTGCGCTGAAGCGCGGCGCGCGCGAAGTACAAAATTCGAGAGGTGCACGACCTCGCGAATCAACAGCGCGCGAGTACGCGATTCAGCGCAATGAACAAAGTCATGTTTGCAGGGTTCATACACCTTTATAAGGTGGAATTAAAGCACTTGTACGTCACTTTAAAGGTCCATTTCAATATTTTCCAGCACGTTAAACTTAATTAAGTTAAATATTGCGATTACGTCAATTTCGCGTAGGGGGGGGGGGGGGGGGGGGGGCACATGAATCTTTCTTGTCCCGGGCCCCAGCAAGACTGTCAACGGGCCTGAGCAGTACAATGCACGTGAGGTCCTTGACGAGGCAAATGACTCTACGTGTAGCAGTACAGCGCACGTGAGGTCTTTAGGTAAATGACTCTACGTATAGCAGTACAGTGCACATGAGGTCTTTGATGAGGTAAATTACTCTCCGTATAGTAATACAGCGCACGTGAGGTCTTTGATGAGGTAAATCACTCTACGTATAGCAGTATAGCGCACGTGAGGTCTTTGATGAGGTAAATTACTCTACGTATAGTAGTACAGCGCACGTGAGGTCTTTGATGAGGTAAATTACGTATAGTAGTACAGCGCACGTGAGGTCTTTGACAAGGCAAATGACTCTATGTGTAGCAGTACAGTGGACGTGACACAGCACAATAACCCTAATACAGGCTTGTCATGTTTACAGTTTATCCCTGCCTACTGTACAATACCTGCAGATACTAGTGTTGTCTCCATATCTCACTGACAAATACACACACACGCACATACACCGGAGATTTACACGCATCTTTAATCGGTTTTCTGTATAGGTGCCGTGGAATGAGCAGCAGGGGCCTTGTGATGGGAGACACAAGCAGCGTCTGACAGATAACACCCCCTCCTCCCGAGCCCTCCCCCAACGGCAGGGCCTGTGGATAATAAACAAGCTTCATTACATCCAGGTTTGGGTTTCTCTCTCTCTTTCTCTCTCTCTGATGTTTGGTGTGGCTCATTCCATCCTTGCCATGGTGATTTATTCATGTTTTCCTTTGTTGACCCTTTCCGCAGTTGCTGACCATGAGCTCTGGGCTTTGTGTTGTTCCGCACTCTCATCTCGCTTGTCGTGTTGTTATTTCCCAAATGAATGATTGTGTTCATTTGCATACAGTGCAGCAAAGAGCTGAATGTGCCGGAGGCTTCCAGGACCCCTTTTCACTCCCTCTTTCCCTCTCTCTCTCTTTCTTTCCCTCTCTCGCTCTCTTTTTCCCTTTCCCTCTATCTCTCGCTGTCTCCTGGGACAGTGATGGAAAAATGTTCTTTTAAGTTTGAAGGCGATGAATATTTTTCAACACAACAGTGTTTCTTCTCTCTCTTTTTCTGCTCTCTCTCTTTCTCTCAGTTCTGTGTTCCTTTGATCTGTCTTTGGGTTAGTTGCCATTCTGTTTGGGTGTGTTCATACTGGACACGTCTTCCTCACACCAGAGACTAGGAATTCTACATATGGTTGTACTCTTGGTCCATATGGGCCTTGTCTCTCCACACATCTCCCACACCCACATTTTGTGTGCCATGCCGAATCGAGCATTATTGTACGTTCGGAAAAAAAAGAGGAAACACTATTGTAGCTTCCTCGATGTCTTGCTTCCAGTTTCGTCAACTGTCGCTGTGATAACACGTACATTGGGTGCATCATTAAACGTCGATGAAAGTTAAAAAGTGTTCTGTAAGCAGCATTTGAAGTTTATTTGACCTCAAATTTTAAGACAGCCCAGACACTTTTTTTTAAGTTACCACATACATTTTTTAAACATGCTGTATTGTGGATCATAAATGTGTTGTAATCCAGTTGCAGCATCCTTTGGCCTCGGGACGTGACACGCCATACTGTTGTAGTACAAGATCTTCATCTTGTTGCCATGTCCGCCAGTGAGGTCATGGCAACAGGCTCTGGCCTCCCGGTCCGGCTCCCCGCCCTGCCGACGTCTGAACAAGTTCACACGTTTGGGTTGGTGGCGGTCTTCCTCTGTCCTTCCTCCTTTCTAGCAGTTTCTCTCCACATCAGAGGAGTACGGAGGCTTTGTGTGTGTCACGGCCCCGAGGGGCCACAGCATCACGAGGCAGATTAATAATCACAGAACACATAAACAATCCCTGCATCTTTGATGGCACACATCAGAGAGACCAAAATTACAAAGAAAAAACGGAGAGAGGAAAGGAACAAACTTCTCTCTTTCTCTCGGCTTATTTCGGATACATTTCCTGTTATTGTCACTCTTTGCTGCAGTGTGACAGAGAATACACAAATTAGCAAACAAAAATGTAAGTATTAAAGTAAAAAATTATGGAATTGACTACCACAAGAGGGAAAAAAGTTTATTTGAAGTAGTGTTATTCTATTTTTCATAACACCACAGCATAGTACCCTACCTAAAAAAAATCTTAAATTACATTATAGACTGCAAATGCCCCTAAACCAGTTACACAAATACCACTATAGCTAAACGACATAATCTGCATGCAGATGAATTAATTTGCAGATTTCCACTGGAAACTGAACCGCAGCGTCTAGAGCAGCACTTCTTCTCTTAGTGTGCTATTAAAAAGCTTTTGAAGACAGCATTTCAATGTTCACAGCTACTAAAACCAGAAGATCCCTCAACGTTCAGAGCCCCCTGTGCAGCCCGAAGACATTGCCCTGCACAGCTCATCGTCTCCTCGGCTGTTCAGACCTTCGCAGGCCTACATTTGGTTATACTACAAGCTGCAGTTCTGTGGCATGCCATCAATGTTTAAGTAGAAGTTGACGCGAATTCAAACAAAAACATCTGAAGACTTATTTATTTAGAGCTTTTCATACTTCAAGGCCTAAGAAACATCTTGGTCTCACAAACTGGTATGTGAATGTTAACATTGCCCTGCAACCATCACAGAATTTTACATTTCCAGTTCCATTCCCTTAGTGTTTATTTCCAACGCCCTTTGCTCCTAGAAAACACATGAAAGCGAAGTCTTCAAAACACTAGCTTGTGATTGACAAGACACCTGCTCAGTTGATGTCTTCCCTTCAGTAGCAGGAACTCTTGACAATATGAATGATATTATCCCACCAATGAGTCACGGATGTCAGAGCATGTGTGTTTCCAAAGTGAAAAGACGTCGTTTGAAACACAGCAGAGTTTTGACTGCACGCGGTACCCTTCTGACACCACGGCTTCATCGTCGTTGACAACCAAGATGGATATCGAATCATAGCTGCTCCTGCTTTGCATAATTTTGGTCCCTGCTCACCTTATTTATGTGACGGTAAGAGAACTGTTGCTCTTAAAACCTCCTGCACCAACTGGTGCACCCAACACCCACAACAACCATTGGTTTAAATAAAACATCTCGTAGATACACAATTAGAATACAGCCCACGATTTCCATGGACAGGTTGTGTTTGCCTTCCTGCAGTTGTTCACCAGCAGTGAGGCAGGCACAGACCTCTCTAAACACAGCAGAGACACAATGAAATACGCAATGAGTCTCTGTGATTGACGTGATCATCTTAGACTGTTCAGATTACAGAATAAAACACAGGATTATTATTCTAAAGACAGGACATGGCAGGAGTTAGCACGGGGTTGCTGCAGGGGTTTCTTGATGGTTTCCCTCGGACGCTGGGAGGGCTGGATTTCTGGAAGGCGACAGGTTGTTGATGAGCTTCACGGCAGTCAGAACGAGAGGGGAGTCAAATCTCGTGTTACAAATAAGCAACATGTGCAGTGCCCAGAACGCCGCTCATCTAAGTGGTCCTGGCAACAGGACAGCATAGCTGTTGGTGCTACAACACTATTCTCCCAAATATGCCGTGGTCTTCTGAGGTACTGGGAGGAGAGGTGGAGAAGGATGAAGCATGACTCCACAGTCACATTTAATTAATCAAACATCCATAAATCCTTCAGAATTCAAAGCCACAAACAGCAATGAACCACACATTACATCAGTATCTATGCAAAAAGACACATTGTGTTATTTTCTACTAGGCCACAATGGCATGAGATGGTTTTGTTTTTTCTCTTAAACACAGCGGTTTCGTATACACTCCTGCTGTGCGTTCCCTGACCAGCTGAGATATTCAGTCATGACAGGGAAAATCTGTCATTGAGGAGTCCTGGAGGGGATGAGGCCGTCTGACGTGATTCAGAACATAATGGGAGGAGGTCCGGCCTTCCTGGCAGTGCCACTGTTGGAGGTTGACTCACCCAAGGCCTTAAGTTACAGTAAGTGACTGCAAGGTGCAGACCGCATCAAAGCCGTCCGACTGACACGTGCGTCTCAATGACGCCCTTTCCACCATTCCACACAGCTTCCTCAACTCCGGCTTGATTCCCTGCCGATCGTTGCTGATTCCTGTTTCCTCAGACGAGAGGAAAGGGCAGAACCCTCGAAGATAAAAACCGAGGTAGATAAGATAGAGTAAACAATTACAATAAATAGGCAAGAAAAGGAAGTGTTCCATAAACCAACGTTGTTTGCCTGTAGAAAACAACAATCTGTGGGTTTTCGTCACAACCGGGTCGCCGTAGTTGCCTGTGTTTCTTGCCTGTGGCGGTACCACCAAACCCAACAACAGAGACGTCCCAAACCAAAGCCCAACAACGGAGACGTCACAAACCGAGTAGGCCGGCCAAAGCCATGACTCATTTTAACGTCGTTCAGCTACATATAGGGAGCGCTGTATTGGTCACAATGCAACCAATCAGAGGCCACTCAGAGGAGCAGAGCCAGCCGTCTTCATGGTGAGATCATTTTAAGATACATTGAGGTGAGTGATTTGCTCGTTGTCCAAACACAATGGGCCCCTTGTTAAGAGTGCTAACGCAGGTGTATCTGCACCACACGCATTCATAACGTAAAATTTCGTAGCATATTTCAGAGCGTTATGGATTGGTCTAAAAACCTAACTGGCTTTCCTGTGTCCTAAGAAAACTGATATTCATATTTTCACTTTAACGCCCACTGTATTTCATGAAGACAGTGGGCTGGAGGCACAGCCATGACTGTGGTTTTAGCGTATTAAGTATCAAATATCTTGATGGACACTCACTAAAGTGACAGATGACACTTATTAAAGTGACGCTATGGCAGATTTGACTATCAGTGGCACGACTACTGTATACATCACCTATCCAACCCCAACGTTAGCTCTGATGGGGGGGGAGGCCAAAATACTGATGGAAATAAGTCATGAGGACAGCAAATGAAAGAAAGGGCAGCTGTGTTTTATTTCCACCTCCCTCCACTCCCCACATCACCAGCCAAATGAGATTGGAAGGTGGAGGATGGCGTTCCAGTGTAACTGCACCAAGACACAAACGGTCACATCAGAACTTCACAGCGGCTGTTGTTTAGGGGGAGGGGAGGAGGGGCAGGTTGCCAGCCGGTTTCTTGTGAGAAATGTTTGAATAAGAGTTTTTGTCAGTTATACACATACTGCTCCAAGATGAAACTGACAACACAGGAAATTCTGACAGTAAACACACATCCAGAGAAAGAGAAGTAGGAACACTTCTGCCATATAAGCGTTTGAGGGTTATTTGTTCGATCTGCGGGCAAATTGTTTTCAGATTTCTTACACAGCCAAACAGAATTGCAAACATCCTCACGTTTTTTTTTTTTATTCATTATTGCAAAATCATCGTGTTTTGAACTTTCTCAACCCAGACTTAATTTTCCGTACAACCAACAAATGATTGTGGCCCATAGTTCCACTGCAAATGTCCGAAGACCGACCTCATCAGAACAAACTTTTCTTCAGATGTTTATAGCATTAGTCCATCTCTTCCAATATAATACGCAACTCCAAACCATGTTTAAGACAAAAAATGTAAAAATTAAATCCTAAATATTGTTTAACTTAGTAATTTCAACCTTAGCTGAGTAGTAAAATGACTTTATTGCAATCCATTCCACACAGCTTCTACATTGACTAAGATGTTAATAGTTGATCATCCATATTTGTGTCCTTCACCAGAGAGTGAAGGTGCTTCACCAGAGGGCCGAGTGTCAGCTAAAGGCAGCCAAAAAGTTCCAGCTACCTCTTCTGAGCAGCATCACAAGAACATGTTCATCATTGCTTTACAGGACTGCACACACATCTGGTTCCTCCCTTTAATAATGTGTCAAATGAAGTTACACAATTATGTAACATTTATCAAACCTGAACATGTGATAAATGTGCTTGTGAGGTAATCTGAAAACTCAGTTGTCCTGGAGAGGAAATCGTTACTGATATGCCAGTTTTTCCATCTCTCAGTGTACAGGATGAAATGCCTGCTGAAGTATCTGAGTTCTAATTCAAACACACACATTTATCCACACGCACTCCCACGTTGCCTGAAATTCCCACCAACGTGCTCTCATGTCGATATTTACATTTACAGTGGATTTGAGGGAGAAACATGCCCCCCTCCACACACACACACACCCAAACATGGAGACACAAACACACACTTTTATTAGCAAGTATTTGTCCTAAAACAACAGTGAGGCAGCTAGCAATTCCAGGCAGAAAACACTACATTCCTGATCCAGAACAGAATTTATACCCATCTTCCAAGAGCACTTGTTGTTCATCAGCTACGCCATGACAACATGTTTGTCAGCAACTGAAGCATCACCGTTCCAAATTTAGGTGTCTCCCAAAAGGTTTTCCGTTTCACCCGCATTACAACACTTTTGGCATTAGGAAGACTGTACACGATAACACCCTCCACTCCATGTCCCCAAATGTATTCCCTACTTCACTGAGTGCTGATTGGTTTTGTCGCCATCAGCCACGCCTCTGACTGGTGCCATCAACACATTTCAGGCTCCTGATTGGCTAAAGGTAGGCTGCAGAGCGGTTCCATCCCACTTTAGGCTGTGTAACTTGAGGAATGAGTGTGTCAGGACTATTTCGGTTTGCTTTGAAGTCTTATTTTGCATCGCCCTAGAGGCAAATGCAGGGATTCCATACTGAGTACGCAGGAAACCTTTAAACACTCTCCTTTTCTGTGGAGGATAGGGAGACGTGGTGGGAAACTAAATAAATTCTGCCAAGATATTTTAAACTGAGCCTTCTGATCTTGTCAAACATCAAACGTCACTCAAAAGTGCCTATGTGACACAGGGGTCTGAACAGTACACTTAGCAAGAAACATCTAAAGCAGTGATAATTCAGTATGTCACTTGCTGTGTTTCTTCTGTAATTTGCTTATTTATCAGTGAATAGGCGATTCCAGTAATTTTGGTTTATGTGAATGTGCTCTAATCTTAGAAGTACATCTGGATAATGAGATTGTCCAGATTGTGCAGTAACAGAAGAACAGCAGGTTTGGGAAAAGGAAGCTAACACTTTAAGATCAGGCAGTCCAGGCAGCATCCTTAACAACTCTCATTGGATCCTTCCAGAGATTCTGCATTTAGGTTTCAATATTCTTCATATCCTTCTGTTTTTTGAATAATTAAGCACATTTAGGGTCATTTCAAAGTGTTCACACGTTCTTCAATCATCTATGCACATCACATCTCAACATAAAGCGAGGGAGAATCAACCCCCTCCCCAACCGCCACCCTCCCCCCATTGCTCAATTCGTCAATACGCAGCTTCTACCCACGGGGAACTCTTCCAGCCTCTACTATCACATCGGGTGCTTTGCAGGCATCATAGGGCACTTCAGCCCACCTCCTCCCTCCTCCCCTCCATACACCCACCACCACCACCACCACATTCATCACCTGCTATCACCGCCCGCCCCACAGACGCCTTACAGACGCCCCGCGGTCCCCCTGCAGGGCCAGGTAGGGTGCCAGGGCAGTACAATGCTCTAGGATTAGCATCAAAGGGGAAGGGTCCAGGCCCTGCATCCCAGTCTGCTTTGAGGCCCAATGTGAAGGGGGGGCTCGGAGGGAGTCGGTCGGGTGGGGGGGGGGTGCGTGGAGGACAGCAGCCGCCAGGGTCAGAGCGTCGAGAGTCTGACGGTACGGAGCATGGGAACCGCCTCTGCTAACACGCTAGCGCTCACCATGGGGCCAGCTCAACACACAGCAGGGTTCTCTGTGTGGAAGCGTACATCTGTTCACGGCGGGTGAGTGCGGCTGACACCCAGATAATGCTGGAGCTCGATGGCTACTCCTTCCACCTCTTTTTTTTTCGGTCTCCTCTGTTTCTCCCACGCCCCCCCCACCCACATCCACCCCGTATCACACCCCCCCCCCCCCCCCCCCCCCCCCCCCCCCCCCACAACCACCACCAGGCACGCAACCTTCGCTTCACTTTTTCATGTTTTTCTGTAGCCGCTCCATTTCGACTGTTGCTTTGTTGGGGGGAAAATGAGGCTGAAAGGGAAAAGGACTGCATGGGGCTTTGAGGATGATGCACCGAACAGCAAAGTTTTGAGCGAAGGCGAAAATCGCATTCAGATGGCTGAGGGCTGACGCGGACATTAGCGCGACGAGACCGACGCTAGTCTGGTCCAAACTGCTGAGTTTGGTCTTCAGACGGGATCCTCTGCAGTACAGCCAACTTAGCCAACACAGTTAAGCGCTCACAATCCCTGATATGCATGTCTTTCACGAGGAACAGGATTACAGGTAGAGCTGCTTCCGCTGTTACAAATTTAGCTTTCAGTTTGTCCACCCCCCCCCCCTCGCTTCATTTCTGTGATGTGTGAATAAAACATTAACTGTCACGATATGCGTCATTTTAAGCTGATTTTTCATCCTGTGATGAGATGAACTGGAGCGAATAAGCTGGACACAGCAGATGGCTAACAGTCCTTAGCAAAGGTCCCCGCGCTACTCTGCGCTAACTCCGTCTACGAGTTAATTTATCATAGAACTGGAGAGAAGAAGAAATCGCAGGACGAGCTAACAAGCATGTGAAAAGTACAGCCCGCAGTCTTCTGTTATTTGGTCTAAAAAGTCAGTCATCTTTTTTTTGCCTCCATTCGGATGGCTGGGATATTGTCAAGTTGTCATGACGACAGGGATGTTCTGCTGAAGTCTTGCTCTTCGCTGTCCAATCGGATGACGGGGGCTCAAACTGCAATACGATCGTGAGAGGACACACCTTTTCCAGCAACACAATGCCAAGGACGACGTTCTGGTCCAAGACCACCTACGGAACGTCGTCTGCTGCTGGACCGACTAAGTAAATGGGCCATCGTGACCCGACTCTGAACAGAACCGGCGTGGAGGAAGTGGGACAGGCCAGGTAGGGGGTCGTCACATTGACTCTTCACAATGTCATTGATTATCTGTGGCATCTCCACAGCCTTTCGTTATTGTTCGTGGCTAATGTGTCAGAGCATTTAAATCCATGACTCAAAAACACAGGAATTGCTAGCTGTTTTTTTGGTGGTGAGGTCCTAGTCGTGGTTGTGTTCTTCGTAAGGTGAACTTTTTTAGAAATTAGGGACAACTCCTGCAGGTGGTTATAGTGATGCTGTTTGAAAACCCATACTGTGTTAAATGCTACATCTATAAATCCATGAAATCTGCTAGCTCACTGCATATGCTGGTCACACTGAGAGAGCTAATTACAGTGCCGAACAAGTTAAGACACAAAAACTACAATTATATGTATAAAAAGTGGGAGAAGTGAAAACTTTGGCATTTATATGCCAAATAGTGGAACAAATAGTGAAAGAACCTTTTCTTTACTTCCGTTGTGGGGCTGGATTAGAGGTAGCTGGGGTGAAATGCCCTCAGACATCTAGAGCTACCATAGCTTTACGCGGACGCTTCACAGGGGGACCCTGTGGTTTGGGGTTTTTTTTAATTTTTTTATCCAGCACCGCAGGTAGCCGCATGGTTCTACCCTCTCCAACAGAGCGCTTTACTCACACAGCTGCCCACCAGCAAAATCTATGGGGAAGCCAATACAGGGCCTCTCATAAGACGATTAAAAATCTTCATTCATTTTCAGTACGTCTCTTCTGCATTTCTTACCCCCCATTTTCTGTTCCCCAAAGCTCCGCCATCATGGTCTCTCAGTGGGAGACCAGTGGGGAGACTGACCCATGATGGTGGATGTGTTTGACTCTTCAAACACAGGGCTGAAATAGGGATTGTCAGCCTGTGAAAAAGTTTTATTGCTTCTGGGCTGGATGTTAGGCAGATTAGTTGTTGGGTACTGGCCCTGTGTTGAAAGCCACACAGTTCACACTATTGACTGAGGGTCAGGTTTAGTGAGAAACTCACCCATCATTCTTTTAGATTTGGAGATTCACAATGTGCTAAAACATAACATATAAATACGAATTGCATAATTGCATAAATACATATATTATTTAAAAAAAAGGATCAGTAGGAATTCTGATGATGGTCTGAACTCACAAAATCCTGCAGTTCTAGAGAAACATTTGACTAGAAGAACCTGGACTTAAAATAAATATAAAATAAAAATAAAAACACGAAATACCATTATATTACTTATATTAGTCATAAAATACCACTATATTACTCATAGTACTCATAAAATACCATCATATTACTGTACATTTTATTACCTACAAAGCTCATTATGCTACAGTAGAGTTCAGGTTGTGCATATCTACACCACAATCGTTACTTTGAAGCAAAGAATACGTCTAGCACACATTCGACATTTGAGAGAGGCAATCAATATCGACATGGCTTTATCATTGGCTGGTGCTGTCGTCAATATTTGGAGTGCAGGCCTGCCAATTAATAATATATACCACATTGTGTAATTGTTGCATCTTATATACTACACCAATTTAATAAGAACAAATTATATAAAACTGCTAACATTAAATGAACATTATTGTAACACTGCTATTGTCCTCGTTGTAAGTAGATCCGCATTTTGTCTGCAGAGCTCTTATTTTAAATAAAAAAGTAGCAACTAAATAAATGCCCACAGGCAATCAAAAAAGCAAAAATGTTTACAAGAAAAATGTATCTCAAATAATTTGATTATATTTTGATTATCTCAAAATGGTGTTTAATCAGCCCAGACATTCAGTCAGTCAGTCGAGCACAACATGGCAGCAGTGTGTGCATTTGAAAACCAAGCAGCTTTAATCCACAAAAAAAGATTTTTTAAATGAAGGAGTAACTGAAGATGTGTTTAAGATGAAATGTGCTTATGGTGTTTGATTGGAGCAAATTTCTATCTGTCTATGTGCCGACTTCTATCTGTCTTGTGATAGCAAGGCTCCCTGAAAACAGGAGCCATGTTCTGTATATCTGAAGGTCAAGTCTATCAGAAAAGTCACAGGACAAGCAATTATCAGGCTGTTCAGGGTCTGGGAATTTCAACAACGGAATTGCATGACTTAGACAGAACACTGTGTTGGCTGTTTCACCAGTCTGCTTATCCAATTTCTGGGTATTATCCCTTGTCTGGTCCAGTTGTCTCATCACCCAGTGCAGATTGAGATGGTGTGACCACTGAGACAGTGTGATTGAGACAGGATTAGACAATCGCCCTGGAGCTACTGCTATTATGGGATGGTGATTGCCACACTATGGACTTACAGAAGTTACAATGACTGTCATGGACTGACAGTAGAATGTCATAGTTGGATGTGTATAGATCGAAAATGGAAGAAAGTGTGTGGGCAAAAACACACACGAAAGAACTGCATATATAATTATAAGATAGCACTGTGGGCATTTTGAACACTTGGTGAAATACAAGGGACCACCAATGTTACACTGTCAGCTGCTTTGTATAGAAAATAAAATCTCTGAACTTACATCTGGTATACAACACACGCAGAAAAAAAAAAGGCTCTCATCCCAGTAAAAGGAGCGTTTGTGTCTGAAGTCAGCTCTAATGCACCCGCAAGCTAAAGACGTGATCACGTTCCTGATGCATTTCTGGCAATATGTGCCATATGATGACTGTAGCTTCAGGGTGACCACCATGACAAACGCACCCTCTGCCATGCCTTACTGGGGCTTTATTCAGTTATTTACAGTCTTCCCTTGACCACACATGCACATGCAGCTTGGCAGATTCTCAGTGGTGTATTTAAAGCGCTTCCCTTTGCTGGCCCTCCCCTTTCACAACATAAAACACTGCAGATATGAAAGAAGCATTTTCTTGAAACCCCCAAAATGGCACAACAACTCCAACAGATCACAGGAACATCTGAGATCTCCATCCAGAAAGCAGAGAGCAGCCCTGGAAACCAAGATACTGCACAGGGCCCTCAGGCTTCTGGGTCTCTGGTAGAAGACCTGAGCTTGAAGGGAAAGATGAGAGGGGAATGTTTACAACACACACACACACACACACACACACACACACACACACACACACATACATACATACATGCATACATACATACATGTGTGTGTGTGTGTGCATGCAGGTGTATATATACACACATATACACACCTGCGCACGCGCACACACAGACACACACATATATACTATATATATATACACACACACACACACACACACACACACACATATATACTATATATATATACACACACACACACACACACACACACACATATATATATATATATATATATATATATATATATATATATATATATATATATATATATATATAGACACACACATACACACACACACACACACACACACATATATGTGTGTCTATATATAGACACACGCACACACACACACAGCTCTACTGAGGCAAAACAACACCCTACACCAAACTCCCTCTGTATGAAGACAGGATGGCAAACTCTCAGACAGCATGGAGGAGACGCTGACATGTTTAAGCAACTTTCTGCTTCGTGCATGTCACACTGTCTGTGGTCGCATGCGTTGGTTTCCTTCGGCATAGGTCTGACAGGACCGCCCGGCGCTCGGAAAACCACGCTCGCATCGGTTCTGGAAGAGCGCTTCTACTGCAGGACACTGTCCTGTATCTGTCCCAGTTCAACCAGTATGCTTCCTCCAAGTGCATCTCCAGTATTTTTTTTTTCACCTCTTGTCTTGGCAAGGGAAAAGAAAGTTGGAAAACAATGATGGTAACTGTTGTTCTTCGCATCAAGCACTGCTAGAGGATTCTTACTCTTGGCGATAACTTGTCATCTTTGTTACGCCGGTGTTTGTGAGAGCAGAGTGAGGCGTCTCGCTCGTAAATTGGATGCAGGTAGGCCGGTGTCAGGCCTCCGTGAGGTGCTGCTTTTCATCTGTCACTGGGATTGTGCTGAGTCTTCGTGTAATTGATGTTTTGCATAAACCCGTTTGTCCAGGGAGTTCCTGTCAGCGCCCAATGTTAGCTCAGATCCTGGATACTAGAGGAGAGGAGGGCCGCCTGCATGGCTCCAGAGTAAACGTTTGGACATACCGAACTGTGGATAAGAGACCGCCAACCTGACTTGATCTTCTGGTAGTTGTCCTGAGTGTCTGACAGGTGAAGGGAGATGAGGCTTTGTTCATCCTTTTTAAAATCTCCGTCCATCTTTAATCGCTTCCCTGTGGCACTCTGTGTCCTCATCCCGTCTTCCACAGAGTCCAGTCAAGGTCTGCCATCTTTGCCCACCAAATGAAGACGTAACCCAGGGCAATGTTCTGCTCCAGTGCCCATTACCCTGCCCACACCTCCACACGCATCTCTGTATCTTCACCGCCAGTAAAAAATCCATCTGTTTCACTAAAGGACATTTTCTGCATGACTAAAAGCTGAAAGGGTTCATAGGAATTACAGAGATATGGAATAGCTGCCTTATCTCTGGAGCACAAACGTAGCTAATAGGTTTGTTATTTTTCTTCACAAAGGTTGAATCCGTTATTCGCATAGCTCACTAAAGCAGAAAAAAGCATGCGTCTTGGTCCATTTTCACATGGTAACCACGGTCTTGTTCAATCTTCACTTTTGCAGCTTTTAAAATCTCTTTTGAAGTAAAGCTAAGTTGAGTTTACTTAAGGGATTTGCATTGAGTTTAATCAAGAACTTGTGTTGAGTTTAATCAAGTGTTCTCTTGACTTATTTTGCCCTTTTACACATTTAATTAGTAATTTACACCAATTAAAGCAACATGCTCAAATAATTTATCTTAGGGCAACTGAAATGAGTCCAACATTTTCAATAATTAATTTGAAAGGCCTTAAATAGGTTTTACAATGTGCACAAGGCAACATCAATAATACAGTTTTACTCCAATATGTTCCTTCTTCAGTTAGTAAATGGCGTGTTAGGGTTTATGGTCGGCTTCTGGAGACAACGGAGACATTGCAGAGACACCAATCAACCGGCGGCTGCAGAAGAACATCTCGAACGGGAGGGCTGTCCTTGTCCTTCACCGAGGGCTGTCCCTGTCCTTCACCGAGGGTTGTCCCTGTCTTTCATCGAGGGCTGTCCCTGTCTTTCACCGAGGGTTGTCCCTGTCTTTCACAGAGGGCTGTCCTTGTCCTTCACCGAGGGCTGTCCCTGTCCTTCACCGAGGGCTGTCCTTGTCTTTCACCGAGGGCTGTCTCTGTCCTTCACCGAGGGCTGTCCCTGTCTTTCACTGAGGGCTGTCCCTGTCCTTCACCGAGGGCTGTCCTTGTCCTTCACCGAGGGCTGTCCCTGTCCTTCACCGAGGGCTGTCCTTGTCCTTCACCGAGGGTTGTCCCTGTCCTTCACCGAGGGCTGTCCTTGTCTTTCACCGAGGGTTGTCCCTGTCTTTCACCGAGGGTTGTCCCTGTCTTTCACCCTGCTGCCAAACCCAAGAGCGATCCAGACATATGAGGCATGGTGTAAATGGCGAAATTATACCATCGCTCTACTGTCGGGAAACTAATGAACACTTCATAAGCCGCTCTTATCACGGGCAACACAAATTTCCTCTCGATTTGCAACACTGGGACAGAAAAGCATTGCCTGTTCCTAATATTGACAAAACTATGAAAATGGATGTGACAGTAATATCATACCAAGGCAATTAGGGAGCTATTTGCAACGTGTCTGCATCATCCGTGCACATAATTAATGTAAAAAACTTTTCAAGCCACGTATATCTAATGTGTTAAAAACTAAAGCTAACATGAAACAAGGACATAAGCGTGACTCAACAGTATACAACTTGTATAAGTGAAAAAGTTAAAAATGTACATTTAAAACACCTCAAGTTTCGTAATAAGACAACACAGATGTAACACCCATCTTCCTCTGTGTGCAGCACAAATGTGAATCATTTGTGACAATAACCAGAATGCTTCCCTTGAACGGTCTTCTCATTTACTGTGCATTAGTGTCAGATGCTGGAGAAACAGTTCTCTGGCTGTCGATCTCACTGGCTTAGCTCATCTTCAAAAGGAAGACTCAGCCAAACTCAGCCGGCATTCTTAGCGATGTTATAGTCACTCATGCATCTCCATTCTAATCCTAGAATTAGCCGTTCTGGCAAGTGATGTGTCATGTGTGTATGCTGTTAAATGAAGAGGGTCAAATTAACATCAATTTAACAGCACAGTGTACATTAGAGATGACGAGATCGTTAATGCTGGATTACTTCAACACCCCAGAGAGCTGGAAGCATCAGTCAAACACCTTGTTTTGAGGCACCTAAACAAATCTCAGCAACATTTCATACCTCGAAAACCAGTTTTTGATGTTAGATGTTTTAAACAATATCCAAACAAATTACAAATCAGGTTACTACAGCTAATCACTCGAAACTAGTACCGTGCAGTGGCTCTGCAGGACTGACCCAAACCCTCCTTCTGCCATGACATTGATATCTTTTTTTACACATAGTTGTTACGTGCATGTGCACATTTGCCAGGGTTTTGTTTTTCAGGAGATGGACTGTGGGCGGAGCCTGGCCTTTTTAAGACGCCACTAGGGGGAGAGAGAGAGAGAGAAGACCTGAGGTAGACCACAGAGGAAGAGCAGCTTGGGCCATGCTGCTTGAGCCTGAAATTGTTTGCTCTAAACAACCTGGAGTAAGGGTTGAGCTATGAGCCTTGTAATAGATGTTTCTGTGGGATTATGTTGTTTGGTTGTTTTTGGGGCTGGACAAGTAAGGTAGAGCGCGCTCCTACATATCCATCACGTAGGCCTTATCTTGTTTAGATTCAGTAGGTAAGGGGCGGACACCCACTTTGTATGTTTTAATTATTAGAATAGGTAGATAAGGATAGTTGTGTTTTGTTTTTCCTTGGGTTAGAGAGGTAGTTCTTGTTGTTTCTAGCTTAAGGTGTGTTTGTTTTGTTGTGTTCTTTGATTTGGTGTCGTCCAGGGTCCAGTCTTATTTGTTTTTCCTCATGTTATTATAATTATATACATATATATGATCTATACCCCATAGTAAACAGATATTGACCTTGGGAATTTTGTTGTAGTCTTGTCTTCTACATCTCAGTTTCATCTTCATCCATTTCCACCTGATTGCCATCTCCACTTGTTACATACTCCTTTCCCCCCCCCCCTAGACCGAGCTTGAGGGGTTTGTAACATATGGGGGCTCGTCCGGGATCTTTTATTGGTCCCATTGTTGGTTGATGGCAGTAAGTGGATGCTGTTTGTGATGTAGTTTTTTTTCATCATGGCTCATTTTGATGTACAGGCATTTTTGAGTAACCCCAGTTTGGTGCAATTAGAAACCTTTCGTAAGGTGGACTTGCTGAGCATTTGTGAGCATCTTGAGGTTGTGGCTACTAGACAGTTAAGGAAAGCTGTGATACGGCAACTTGTGCTTGACAAATTGATTGAGTTGGGTACTTTCAGGCAATCTGACCTGGAAACACTTACAGCTACTGTTGGTGACGCAGTCAAGGAGCATGAGGGAGACATGCATACTCCAGTTGTGTCTGAAAGGGAGGCTGTCTGTGCATCTCCTAAAGTGCAGGCAACATTGCCTAGGTTTGAGCCTCTTTCTTTGTCATCTGGGTCTAGAGAGAAATCTCTTTTAAAGGTGCGGCTCGCTCGAGTAGAAATGGAACGAGAGGCACGGGCAGAGCAAAGAAAAGCAGAGTTTGAATACAAGATAGTGTCTCGTCGGATGGAAATTGAACTAGAGAGAGAAATTCGACTGCGTGAGTTGGAACTGAGAATGAATGAATATCCAAGGACTGGTAACCGGTCGGATGTTTTTCCAGCTCGTCCTACTGGGTTTGAGCCATCTACATTTTCTCAGTTTCCTGCTGTTGGCTCTGGTGCTGAGGCAGCAGTTGTTAACGAACCATCATTACCGTCTTTTTCTATCACTAAGCACATTGCCCTTGTTCCTCCATTCCGTGAGTCTGAGGTGGACACCTACTTCAGTATTTTTGAGCGTATTGCTCTTTCTTTAAAGTGGCCTAAGGAGTTTTGGACATTGCTGTTGCAATGTAAGTTGACTGGAAAGGCTCAAGAGGTGTGCTCATCATTGTCATTGTCCGACAGTATGGAGTATGAAGCCGTGAAAACCGCAATTTTACGTGCTTACGAATTAGTCCCTGAAGCATACAGGCAGAAGTTCAGAGGATTCAAGAAGTCATCTGAACTCACTTATGTGGAGTTTGCGAGGGAAAAGGCTCTTCTATTTGATAAGTGGGTTGCTGCTCACAAGGTTTCTGATCTGGAGTCGTTGAGGGAACTCATGTTGTTGGAGGATTTTAAGAAGTGTCTGCCAGATCGAATTGCTGTATATTTAAATGAGAGCAAGGTGAGTACTTTGTCTCAAGCTGCTGTTCTAGCAGACGAGTTTGTTTTAACCCATAAGAGCAACTTTGTGGTTCAGCCAGCCAGTATGCAAAAGCATGTTCACAGGTCCCCTACACGTTATAGTAGAGAAAAGGAGAGATCTGAGCAGCTGGAGTGTTATTATTGCCACAATTTGGGTCATAAAGCTGCTGACTGTTTTAGTCTTAAACGAAAGCAAGAGAGACAGGAAAAACAACGTAAACCAAATAATGGACAAGTAAAGACAGTAGGGTTGGTTCAGAATAGTTCTGTTCATTCTGTAAGCTCACCTGATGAATGTTTCCATCCTTTTATTCAAAAGGGATCAGTATCTGTGTTGGGCTCTAATGTAGTTCACCCTGTTGTCATGTTACGTGACACTGGTGCAGCACAGTCTTTTATCCGAGAAGGTGTGTTGTCCCTAACTGAAAAGTCTTTTAGTGGTTCTTATGCACTTTGCCAAGGGATTGAGATGAGCTATGTACAAGTACCCTTGTATAATATATCTTTACAGTCAGATCTGGTATGCGGTGATATCAAGATCGGTGTTCGACATGAATTGCCTGTAAAGGGCGTCGATGTGATTTTGGGAAATGATTTGGCCGGAGGAAGAGTTATTCCTGTGTTGGTAGTTTCAGGACAGCCAGAAGCACAGGGTGTCACTGAAAGCAGTATATTTCCTGCTTGTGCCGTAACTAGGTCCCAAAGGTTGGCTAGAAGTGATGATGAGCCAATTGGCTTATCGGATACCTTTCTAGCAGAAGTCCCAGTGGTGTCTTCTCCAAAACTGCCCACTGTAGAAGAGGGAAATGAGTTGTACAAGTTAGTTGAAAGTCAAGGTAATTTTACCAGAGAGGACTTGGTTTCTGCTCAGAAGCAAGATGCCAGTTTAAACAAGTGTTTTCAGTCTGTGTGTGGCCTTGATGAGCTGAAAGATAAACAGGTTGCATTCTTTTTGGAGGATGGCCTGTTGATGCGAAAATGGACCTCAATCGCCAGCTGTGCAAATGCTGTGTTTCAGATTGTAGTACCATCTGGTTTCCATTCATTGGTCTTGAGTGTTGCTCATGATCATCCTTGGTCTGGACATTTGGGAATTACTAAGACGTATGCAAGGATTCTACAACATTTCTTTTGGCCTGGTTTGCGTACCGATGTTGTAAACTTTTGTCGTTCATGTGATATCTGTCAAAGGATAGGAAAACCAAATCAGCCTGTTCCTCCAGCCCCTTTACAGCCGATTCCAGTAACAGGTGAACCATTTGAGAGGGTTTTGATAGATTGTGTTGGGCCATTGCCCAAAACGAAAATGGGAAATCAGTTTCTCTTAACAATCATGTGTGCAGTCACACGCTTTCCTGAAGCTATTCCTTTAAGGAAGATAACTAGTCAGGTCATTGTTAAGGCCCTACTTAAATTTTTTACTACATTTGGTCTGCCTAAGGTTGTACAAACAGACCAAGGATCAAACTTTACATCAAAACTCTTTGCTCAGGTCTCCAACATGTTGGGGATCAAACATGAAATGTCTAGTCCATACCACCCAGAGTCACAAGGGGCTTTGGAACGTTTCCATCAGACATTAAAGAGTATGTTGAGGAAGTATTGTTTGGACAGTGGACGGGACTGGGATGAAGGTGTACCTTTTGTTCTTTTTGCTGCACGAGAGGCTAAGCATGAGTCATTGGGTTTTTCTCCTGTAGAATTAGTTTTTGGGCATTCTGTACGCGGTCCAATGAAAGTGCTGAAAGAGATGTTTCGATCAGAACAAGCTCCTATGGGTAAGCATGTTTTAGATTTTACCAGTTCATTTCGTGAACGTTGGCATCGTGCATGTGATCTGGCAAAAGAAGTGATGAGCAAGTCCCAAGCCAAAATGAAACGTTGTTTCGATAAAATGGCTGTGGTTCGACATTTTAATCCTGGGGATAAAGTTTTATTGCTTTTACCTTCTCCTACCTCATCTATGTCATCCAGTTTTGCAGGACCATATGTGATTGAAAAGAGGGTGAGTGATCTTAACTATCGGATACAAACACCTGACCGTAGACGTAAATACAGGATTTGTCATGTGAACATGATCAAGCCTTACTACGGACGGTTGCCTACTTGTGGAAAAACTCCGGAAGGTGTGGAGGTACCTGTAGCTTTAACTTCGGTGGTGGACAATAAACCTGAAAAAGAAGAGTTTGTGCGCTCTGCTTCCCAGTTAGAAGCCCGTCTGTCGAATTCTGAAGTGTTAGCACAGTTAGACTGTGAACAGTCTTCCCTAGTTAAACACTTACCTAAAGTACAATGTGCAAACATTATAGCTCTGATTCGAGAGTTTCCAACTATAATTGGTGATGTACCTAAGCAAACTTTTGTTCTTCAACATGATATCAAGGTATCTACTGAGAAGCCTTTGAAACAGCATGCATACCGTGTGAATGCTCAAAAGCGGGAGATTATGAAAAGAGAGGTAGAATACTTGCTGAAACATGGTTTAGCAGTACCTAGTAAAAGCCCATGGAGTTCACCATGCTTGTTGGTACCAAAGCCAGATGGCACTTATAGGCTGTGCACAGATTACCGTCGATTAAATGCCATCACGGTACCAGATTCATATCCTCTTCCACGCATTGATGATTGCATTGACAATGTCGGTTCAGCACGTTTTGTGTCTAAATTAGATCTTTTAAAAGGCTACTGGCAAGTTCCTCTAACTCCTAGAGCTGCTGAGCTATCCGCTTTTGTCACCCCTGATGCTTTCCTCCAATACACAGTAATGGCGTTTGGCCTTAGAAATGCTCCAGCTACTTTTCAAAGACTGGTAAATACCATCTTTTCCAATGTGCCAAACTGTACTGCTTATCTTGACGACATTGTTGTGTATTCCCAGGACTGGAGTAGTCATTTGGAGTCGTTACGGACGGTTTTCACCTGTTTAGCAGATGCAAACCTGACCTTGAATTTGGCTAAATGTGAGTTCTCTCATGCTACAGTGACCTATTTGGGAAAGCAAGTCGGACAAGGAAAGGTTCGTGTGTTAAATGAGAAGGTCAGTGCAGTTGTAAACTTTCCTGCTCCAACCACCAGACGTGAATTGAGACGTTTCCTGGGAATGGTAGGTTATTATCGAGGGTTTTGTTGCAATTTCTCCTCTGTAGCTGCTCCTTTAACGACACTGTTAAGTCCTTCCATTAAGTATCAGTGGACTTTGGAATGTCAAACAGCATTTGACAACGTTAAAGCTCTGTTATGTTCGGCTCCAGTACTGGCTGCACCCAACTTTACGAAGTCATTTAAGTTGGAGGTTGATGCAAGCAAGGTAGGTGCTGGAGCAGTCCTCTTACAGGAAGATGAACAGCACATTGATCACCCTGTGTGTTTCTTTTCTAGGAAGTTTAATAAGCATCAGTTAAACTACTCTACAATTGAGAAGGAAGCATTAGCTATGCTTTTAGCCTTGAAGTTTTTTGAGGTTTATGTTGGTTCTAGTTCCTTACCAGTTGTAGTTTATACTGACCACAATCCACTTGTGTTTTTGTCCAGAATGTATAACCACAACCAAAGACTCATGAGATGGTTTTTGTTTTTACAGGACTTCAATCTTGAAATACACCATAAAAAAGGATTGGACAATGTAATGGCTGATGCCCTTTCTAGAATTTGAATGGACATAAAAATATGCAATGAACTGCCTATTTTTGTGTTTTTTTTTTGGGTGGGCATGTTACGTGCATGTGCACATTTGCCAGGGTTTTGTTTTTCAGGAGATGGACTGTGGGCGGAGCCTGGCCTTTTTAAGACGCCACTAGGGGGAGAGAGAGAGAGAGAGAAGACCTGAGGTAGACCACAGAGGAAGAGCAGCTTGGGCCATGCTGCTTGAGCCTGAAATTGTTTGCTCTAAACAACCTGGAGTAAGGGTTGAGCTATGAGCCTTGTAATAGATGTTTCTGTGGGATTATGTTTGGTTGTTTTTGGGGCTGGACAAGTAAGGTAGAGCGCGCTCCTACATATCCATCACGTAGGCCTTATCTTGTTTAGATTCAGTAGGTAAGGGGCGGACACCCACTTTGTATGTTTTAATTATTAGAATAGGTAGATAAGGATAGTTGTGTTTTGTTTTTCCTTGGGTTAGAGAGGTAGTTCTTGTTGTTTCTAGCTTAAGGTGTGTTTGTTTTGTTGTGTTCTTTGATTTGGTGTCGTCCAGGGTCCAGTCTTATTTGTTTTTCCTCATGTTATTATAATTATATACATATATATGATCTATACCCCATAGTAAACAGATATTGACCTTGGGAATTTTGTTGTAGTCTTGTCTTCTACATCTCAGTTTCATCTTCATCCATTTCCACCTGATTGCCATCTCCACTTGTTACATACTCCTTTCCCCCCCCCCCTAGACCGAGCTTGAGGGGTTTGTAACAATAGTGAAACCTAAGGGCTGGTTTATACCCATTATTACCCATGACTCCATGTTAACTTAACAGGGGAGCCATGGACAACCAATCACAATCTGCCAAAATGCGTCACATAAACGCTGATTGGGTAATCCAGTGTTGTTGGATTCTGGTCATGAGATCCAAACAGTACGTGACCCGAAATAGCGGAAAAAAAACAACACACCGAGGTCATTTGAGGTCATTTGAGGATCGGCTGTCACGTATGGCATTAAATGACACATTTATATGAGCCGTCCTGAAAATATTCCAAGAATAATCAAATCTCTTGGATAGAGATGAAATCCTTTGGGTGAAGAAACCAGCATGAGAGCCAGAGTTTGTCCTTCGTTGCTCGTCTTCCTCGTGGTTCCACCCACTAGATACATTCAGGGTACGTTAAAGTACGATGGATGACATCCATACCTCTGCGTGTGACACTCGGACATGTTCACAGATACCAACCTTAACAGCTGCTTATTTAAAAATAATTCACACATCTTCTTTTAATTAATTATGCAAATTTCTGCATAATATTTAAATATTCAGTGAAGTAAAATAACTTGCAACTTCTCTGTTAAGTATCCGTCTTAATGGAGAGATGGGCTTAACATGATTGTTAGTAGTGGAGGACCTAATAATTAGCAGGACCTGCTAATGGTCAGTGTCAGTGTCCCAGTAATGAGGGATGGAGAGACCGAATTAATCATTGACATGTGCAGCAGTCACCTACTCTCTGAGCCTCTGGTTGGTTCTGGCCAGAGTAAAGCAACATTGGACTCATGTGTTAACCATGAGGCACGCCACCATATCTGACCCAGGACAGATGGACCTCTGAGAAAATGATGGATGGGGAGTGTGCGGTGTGTTTAAAAGCAGGCGGTGATGGTGGTGTGAGGTCAGTGTGTGTGTGTGTGTGTGTGTGTGTGTATGTGTGTGCTGGTGTAGAAGTATCAAATATTTGGAAGATGGACATAAAAAGAGAAGATGTGCAGTAGATCATGAATGAATGATGTTTCCTTCCTTATTGTGTTTAATTACAGTTGCCTCTTTTGAGCTGGAAATGAGCTCTGGTTCAAACCACTGCCTCACCTCGTGCTTTCTCTGATACCACTCTGTGGTTTTGTCACTCTGTGTGTGTGTGTGTGTGTGTGTGTGTGTGTGAGTGAGGGAGAGAAAGCACACATTTGTGTCGGGGGGGTGGGGGGGGGGGGTGTATTTTCCACACAGCTGTAATACGAATAAATTGTCGTGAAATCCAAACCGAGACATTAAAGAAACGAAGCTCTAACAAACACAGTCTTGATACCAGATGGGACTCCATGATGAAAAGGCCCTAATCCAGGCCTCAGCTCGCCTTCCATCAGCACAGGCACTACAAAGAAGCTCATGCTGAGCTTTCGCAAAGGAATACGTTTTTTTCTCCTCAAACAGAGCAGCTCTCCACCACCCCTAACACCCCCCCCACACACACACACACACCCACACACACACACACACACACTTTCTCTGGCTCTGTTTTTCTCTCCCTTTTTTCTCACCATACACACACACACACACACAGCTCTTCCTCTCCTCGCTGCCCTCTCTCTAATACTCCCTCTCTCTAATACTCCCTCTCTCTAATACTCCCTCTCTCTAATACTCCCTCTCTCCTTCCAGAGCCGCCATCTCTCTGGTCTTGAAGACTTGCAAATGTGGTGTTAGCAGATATTGGGCGTGCGTGGCGCTGCCCTTTCATCCGTGGGGACCTCTGCTTGTGCTCCGCTCCGTTGGGAATGAGCCACGCTGCCCAGCGAAGGCGTCCTCCTCTCTGATTTGTATTCAGAATACATGGCAATGCAGGACACACGAGTGGCTTTCATTTCTCATCTCTCCAGCTCTCCCAACACTCCCTGCCACCGCTCTCTCTCTCTCTCTCTCTCTCTCTCCCTCTCTTCTCCTATTGTGTGACGGGGTGACTAATTAGATACAGCCGTGAATTAAAGTGATATTTGAGAAATGAATCTCACTTCACAGCGACGCCTGTTGACTCGGGCAGCCGTGGCGTGAGACGCTGTGGAGAACACCTTGGTCGGGCTCGCAGCGTCACCTCCACCTCGGCGACACGTGTCTTCTCTCCGTTACTCTTTGTTCTTATTCTTTCTCTTCCACACGACACCCCAGTAAGACGCGAGTATTGTGCGAGTCCATAATTTCACAGTTTGTCTTTGGGTCCATTACCACCCGTTCCAGGTGCTGATTGTGGTCAACGCGGTGGTGTGATTGCAGGTGATCCCAGCGCTGTCACTCAGCCCCCCCACTTCACAACTCCAGGGGTAATGAACATGTGACGGTCCAGGAAAAAAAAAAATCCCCTCCAAGTTCTTCAGCAGTTCTCCAGCAGCAAAAATGTAGTGGTTAGGCTTCTTGGCTCAGTTTCTCCAGACAGAAAGATACAGCGTATCTCAAAACCCCAGGGACCAGGATGTGACATAACCAGGAAGTGAAGCACAGAGTGGGCAGCTCGCCGCAGGGAAGATGGTAGTCGAGGAAATACTTCAGGAGCGGAAAAGAAATACTTTTCCTCAGCAGGTAGTTGTCCTTCCACTTGCCTGGATTGGTAATCGTGTCCTGAAAAAAAAAAGTCTCGGTGAAAGTCGCGCAGAGTTCCTCTACGAGCCAGAGTGAGAATGTGGCATCTAACAGCCAATGGCCATGCTTGGTTTGTTGGGACTTTGAATCTCAGTTTATAGGAGATTCTTATCCCCACGAGACAAGACCAACTCGAAGACATCACGGTATTTATTCTATGCCAGGGCCTCATGGTAACAATCATCTCTGTCAAATATAACAGTGCATACAGTATATCATAAGAGTGTGGTCAAGCCGGCATGATTGGAATGTCACATAAGTAAGAGCGATGTTTATTTATCATGTAACAATGGCGCCTAGTCAGTTCTAACAATAGTTGTCTAGTACATTCTAGAACCACATATTAAAATAAAAAACAGCCTCCCCGCTCAAAAAGGGCCGTGATGTTCACTGCTGCCAAATGCAAACAAGCCTAATCTACGAAATCCAGATCAGGCAAAACAGGGCAGTTGTTTAAAACTCCAGCCACATAGCATTGCTCCTTAGGATGACGGACGATACGTGTGCTAATTACGCTCTCTCTGCGGTAGTAAACTGGAGTGCTCTGGGGTGTTCTGGAGTGCTCTGGGGTGCTCTGGCCCCTGTTGTCGGTTAATTCCCATTAGTTTCAGAGCTATATGTCCTGTCTGGTGCTGAGGCAGACCACAGCTATGCACTTTGAAGCTGTGTTTTCTCTTCACGGTTCACAAGCAGACACCAGACCATTTCTATAGTTGTCCACACTGAGCAGACTGGTGCTATCTGTGCACCAAATGACCAGTTAGGGCCTCTCGGAGGAAATCGCAGACATTCCACTGTGATCACAGCACGTATTTACATACGCTTTCTAAATAATTATGTGGCATACTGAAGCATCCAATGAATTTTTCACAAAAAAATGCCTTGTATTATTTACATTCTTAAAATGAGACACGGGCTCGGTTGCGACGGCTGGATCGAGGCATCAAAGCCGGCCGTCCCGGCGCGAGGCGGCTGTGGGAAGTTCAAAGCGTTGAGGGGTCAAGCGCAGGGGTCACTCTGCCCGAGTCCCTGCTGCTTGTCTGCATATATAACTACCAATTGACTTTCTAATGGGAAGGGGGTGGTTATGAAAAATACACCCTATTAAGGGCCATCATAGGAAACATTGTGTGTCCTGTTTCCAGCAAAAAGGCGGAATAAACACAGTACACATCTTCAGGTTATTAACATGGTCCATGGATGTCTATCATATATACACGGTAGACTGCAGGCTTGTTCCTGAAGAAGCAGCCCATGTCTCATTCACTCTCTAAACCATTCGACCTACTGAATGTTGATTACAGCCTGTCCTCTACTAGGTCCTGTGAGGAGGCACATTAGAGTAGATCCGTGCTGCAGATGGCGGCGTTAAGAGTTCTCTGTCCAGGTTCAGCCATTTGAAGCATGTAAAGGCCAGACGGTTAGCTGTTGGGTTAAATCAGATGTGTAGGGACAGACGAAACACTACAGCGTGGTATGAAGGAGCGGAGCTGGTAATCACGTCTCTGTGGTGCGTGTGCTAAACTCTAATTCTGCTGCGACTGAGCACTGCAGAGTTTAGGGTTGTCTAAAATTTAACTGGTTAACCCTATAATTTAATTACCAAATCCACTTCAATTTAACCCTTCCGAGTTTGAATATGACACCATGGCTTTAGGGTAATTCTGTATTCAACAACTCTGAGGCAAAAACAGTTCAGACAGGATTGGATAGATCATTGAGACCCAAATATAGTGTTTTCTGGATTTTTTTTAGGAGGTCCAAGAGTATCCCCCAAAATAATTTTCAGGACCTCTATCAATGATCTTATAATCCAGACTGCTGATGCACAATTATGTTTTCACATTCTGTGTGCCATTGTGGAAGTTCGGGGCATTGTTATATAAAATTTGATTTAAATATTTGAGCCGGTAGTTTCATGAATGTGATTGACAGAGGATACTTTAACACAGTTTTAATCACTGTTCAAATAACCTTCATTTCACTTTAACTCAACAACCTGTTCTGATCAGAAATTAATAAAATGAGAGAATGAATTAATACCAGTGATCTAAATTTCGATGTCTTAGAAAGCTAGCTAGCTATCGTTTAGCTAGGCACATAGCTAGCTGCCTGTGACAGGTTTATCATGGTAACAAAGTTTCAGAAAGTTGCCAACTTTCTGCGTGTGCTAGATGGTAATGAATTCCAAAAACCTTCAGCGAGAACCATCATGTTCAACTAGCTTTGTGCTTACAGAAAACGATCAGCAGAGGAAGGCCAATCGGATGTTTAACGCATCACGGCTCGTGACCAATTAACAGTGAAGCGAAGTCACGGTGCACCCCGGGGGCGAGTCTTCAGGGCGAGACGGGCGCCTGCACCTTCTCTTTCCATGTACTGAGATGTTCTTCTCTCCTGTGTCCTCAGAGCCTGCCAGGAGACCCAGCCATCAGTCATGGAGTTCTGGAGCTGAAGTTTTCAGCAACCTGAGCAGATGGAGATGGTAGTAATGAGAACGGTGACGTAACTTTTCTGAAACCCTTTTTCGCCCGAAGCACCGGAGCCTCTAAAGGTCTCGGAGACCTACAGCTTTTGGACATTTGTTGACTGTGTCTTATGTAAACTTGTAGTGTGGATGAGATGAAACCTGGTGGAACTGCCGGCTGTACATCCCTGTCACAATATGATCTGGGTGTGAAGGTGCGAGCACTGTGTGTCCGGGAAAACACATACCCGAGTCTACCAGTGTGTGTGTGTGTGTGTGTGTGTGTGTGAGAGAGAGAGAGAGAGAGAGAGAGAGAGAGAGAGAGAGAGAGAGAGAGAGAGAGAGAGTGATTGCTTGTCTGACATTTTAAGTATGAGAATCTGTGAACATCACGAATAGAAATACCCTTCCACAAAATTGTTACTTGCGAATGACTTACTACTGTAATCTTGTGTGGGTAAAACCTTCTGCCATTTTGACAGCTTGCAGCAGGCTCAAGGATGCGTGTGCACACTCACTCAGTCCACAACCCTGAGGAAGAGCTGCTGGCAGCACTTCACTGTATGGACAGAAATACCGCACTTGTGTTGCTGCTCTCCGCACTACAGTACACACTCTAGTGAACCCCATTAATGTGATGGTTAAAGATTAGCCTGCATTATTTGAACCAGGATTACTGAGGGCTGCTGTCTACAGGAGATTACCGTGTGACGGAGGCGAGGATGTTCAACACACAGAACGACGTGTCGTTTGTTAAACTTCATATCACAGCCTTCTCTAGCACTACAGCAAAAGGCTGTCTTGCGATAACAATTCAAAAATAATATACTGTTCAGCCCTGCCTCTCAGTGTCAGCACTAAATATAAATACGGAGCAAAATACTTCTAGAAATTCCCAAGATGTTTACTAGAGTGCTTAAGGCAACATGGGATCGTAAATAAATGAAATGACTTGTTTGCTTGAATACAGAAAGAGAGACTGTCCTGTCCTGTCCGTTCTCTTTCTCTCTCTCTCTCTCTCTCTCTCTCTCTCTCTCTCTCTCTCTCTCTCTCTCTCTCCATTTGACCTGTTGTTGCTAAGCGTGTGGCCCCTCCCCCTCAAGCACACCGGTTTAATGACGCTACGTTCCCCAGTTTCATGGACATAATGGATTTTCTCCTTCTAGTGGCTGGAGGATTTAGACCAAGAGCTAAAGGGCCCACAGTATCATTCCAGACTTGCTGACACAGAGCGTGTAGGGGAGGAGAGAGGGGGTGTGGATATTGGAGGGGGGGCAGGGTTTGGGGCTTAAACTGAACAATTGTTTATGGTGTTCTCCTTGCCCAAGTGTGGGGGAGGTTACAGTCAAAATGAAACACAAACATTCACGTATGTCTTACCAGAAAGGGGAAAAAAGGATAAAATGCTGTAATGTAGACAGTAATGTAGACGATCATACCACCATCTTGCACCTGAAACATAAGATAATGCTGTTGTGCATGTGTATGTGAGAGTGTGTGTGTGTGTGTGTGCATATGTGAGTGAGTGAGACTGGCTCATAACCAGAGGTGGGTAGATTCAACTATTTTTCTCAATTCAACAATTTTACTCAAGTAAAAGTACTGTTAGTTTTACTTCATGGAAAATTGAATTACTGGAAACACTGACTTTAATGATAACGAAAATAATTTAATATAAATAAATATAATATATAAATATTATTTATTATAAAAAATGTGTATTTTTGTTCCCACTTATTAGGCCTGTGTAACTTGTGTGTGTCGAATGTTGGCCCAGATTGTAAAATGGACACATTAAGTATTATATCACGATCAATCGATCGCCAGTGGTTGGCGAACTAGTTCCTCATTGAATCATGGATGTAGATCAGACATAAATAAACTAGATTTTTTTCAGCGTGAGAAATCGGATGTATAGCGTGTGATCGGATGTATGGCATGTGAATACAGTCGAACGCGTGTGTCTTACGCTCATTGCGTGAGAGTTGGCAACCCTGTCATAACTACCAAAGTCCTCTAGCAACCTGATAAACACTCTTGCTAGAACAGCTGGTTAATTGATTTTTTACTACTTTTCTTTTTTTTTTTCACTTGAAGAGTTAATTAAATTTCCAGAAAGGGCAAATCTAATCCCTTACAAATATTTATTCATCTGATGACATATTTCCTGAATTTTTGTGCTGCAATAAGCAAAAGAAAAACAGGAAGAACTGTCCTGTCCTGTGGTGCAGTTCTGTGCAAGATAAAACCCCACAGCACTAAGATGGAGGAACGTTCCGGAGACCTGGTGGTGAAGTAGAGCTTTTCCGGGACGCGGTGCGGAACCAGGTGGACGTTCTGATTCAGTGGGTGGAGGAACGTGACACCATCTCGGTACCACATCGGTACCATCTCCACATTGACACCATCTCCACATCGGTACCATCTCCACATCGGTACCATCTCCACATCGGTACCATCTCCACATTGACACCATCTCCACATCGGTACCATCTCCACATCGGTACCATCTCCACATCGTGTGTCATTCTCACACCGACGTCGTACCCAACACGACTCTTCCAGCTGCAGGGTTTTGGGTAGAGGGGTGGATCTCACACATCGCTGACTCCAGCCTGTCTACAGTTTTCACCCCTTCTGCCCCTCCAACACCACCCCACCTCAGGCTTCCCCCTTTCTCCGTTATCACTCTCTTACCCCTCACCTCATCGTGTAGACCACCCCGGGGGTAACAGGCCCAGTCACCCAGTCATGTGGTTTCTAAGAGGGTGTTCCATAAGGCAGTGGGTTGCCTTGCTGGTTTTTATGGTCAGAAGGGCCCCAAGCCAAGACCTCTTCTCCTCTTTTCACAAACACAGCAATCTGTGCACCATATGAGTGACTGTTAGAACCCCTATTCCTCTCTCCCTCTCTGTGTCTCCCTCTCTCCATATCTGTGTCTCTCTCTCTCCCTTTCTCCTTCTCTGTGTCTCTCCCTCTCTCTCTGTGTCTCTCTCTCTCTCTCTTTCTCTCTCTATGTGTCTCTCCCTCTCTGTGTTTCTCTCTCTCTCTCTTTCTCTCTCTCTGTGTGTCTCTCTCTCTCTTTCTCTCTCCTTTTTCTCTTGCCTTGCTCTCTCTCTCTGTTCCCTGTTCACCCTCACTATTATTTTCCCCAATGTGGTGAGAAAGAATGTCACACAGATCTGTGTTGGTGTTGTGGTAGAATTAGCGATTCTAGAGAGATTGTAGAGGGATTCTAGAGGGATTCTGGTGGCATTCTGTGTTTTTTCTGTGACACTCTCCCATGTGTTATTTAAAGGTCTACGCAAGTCCTGGGAGTACCAGCTGCAAACACACACACGCACATACCCCATCCCGTTTGTTATCA
>NC_135218.1:26142051-26147051 GCF_052324685.1 Brachyhypopomus gauderio | reverse complement strand
CAAATGAACGAAACAAAGGCGACTCGGTAAAGAACATAATTGCTTTCCATAGAGCAATTCAGCAAAGTCAATGGCAGTCAGCCTTTGACCTTTGATCCCTTTAGTTACAAATCAGCGTCTTTTCTACGGCTTGTGCAATTCCCACGTAAATATTGCAATGTAATTTAGAAGCTGCAGCTAATATTGTTTGTTTAGTAAGCAATGGAAGGCTGCTAGAATGGCCCACTGACACTCGCTCATCTATTAAAACTGAAAAATGCTGAGATGTTTTATGCATGTGTGTTAGGGGCCATGAGGGCCTCCGGCCAGCAGCTCAGCTGCCCATGACATGTGGGCGTGAACTTGCTGTGGGAGTGAATACAGTGAGCTGTGTACACAGAAAAACACGCTGAGTTTCTGATCGGTTGTGCTCAGCACATGTGATAGAAACACACTCTGTTGTCTCTAAACTCACAGTGTGGCGATGATTTAATGATATAAAACCTGGAAACCTTGACTTGCTCAAAGCCAATTTACTGCTGACATGAATTTTTTCACATTTCACTTTCCCCAGGCTAAACACAACGGAATCCGCAGTCCATTCTCTCCAGAAGGATCCCTCGGGGTCAAAGGTCGGGGTCGCCCAGCACCTGCACTTTCGTCTGCCCAGGAGAGTGGATGAAGACGATGAGGACGATGATCAATATGGTTATAGAAGAGGTATGTGCTCATGCCAGGGCTGTAATTGCTCAAAGGTGGAAATGGCAAAGCAGACAGATTCTCAGCTGAATAACCAGGCTAGGCCTTCTGGAGTGTTCTTCTTCTAGAATGTTCTTCTTCCGGAGTGTTCTATTGCCCCTTAGGTTTCATTCCAACTCGTGAAATGATTCTAGCACATTTTCTCCCCACTTTCGTTCCCATGACACCTGAGTCTGAGTCTTTGCAGCTACGTCTACCTGGTTGAGACGTGTCCAGAGCTGGAACACATCAGATGAGTTGAAACATCTGGGTGTCGGGACCCTCAAGAATCTTCTACATTATACACAGTATAGTACTGTAGGGTGGCGTGTAGTCAGCACAACATATCAGAAAAGTCAAAGCCTCCCTGCAGCTGAACACTGCAGCCAAACACTGGGACCGAACACTGCAGCCAAACACTGGGACCGAACATTGCAGCCGAACACTGGGACCGAACACTGCAGCCAAACACTGGGACCAAACATTGCAGCCGAACACTGGGACCGAACACTGCAGCCAAACACTGGGACCGAACATTGCAGCCGAACACTGGGACCCGAACACTGTAGCCGAACACTGGGACCGAACACTGCAGCCCAAACACTGGGACCGGAACATTGCAGCCGAACACTGGGACCCGAACACTGTAGCCGAACACTGGGACCGAACACTGCAGCCGAACACTGGGACCGAACACTGCAGCTGAACACTGGGACTGAACACTGCAGCCAAACACTGGGACCGAACACTGCAGCCAAACACTGGGACCGAACATTGCAGCCGAACACTGGGACCGAACACTGTAGCCGAACACTGGGACCGAACACTGCAGCCGAACACTGGGACCGAACACTGCAGCTGAACACTGGGACTGAACACTGCAGCCAAACACTGGGACCGAACATTGCAGCCGAACACTGGGACCGAACACTGTAGCCGAACACTGGGACCGAACACTGTAGCCGAACACTGGGACCGAACACTGCAGCCGAACACTGGGACCGAACACTGCAGCTGAACACTGGGACTGAACACTGCAGCCAAACACTGGGACCGAACACTGCAGACGATCACTGGGACCGAACATTGCAGCCAAACACTGGGACCGAACACTGCAGACGATCACTGGGACCGAACACTGCAGCTGAACACTGGGACCAAACACTGCAGCTGAACACTGGGACCCGAACACTGCAACTGAACACTGCAGCTGAACACTGGGACTGAACACTGCAGCCAAACACTGGGGACCGAACACTGCAGACAATCACTGGGAACTGAACATTGCAGCTGAACACTGGGACCGAACACTGCAGCTGAACACTGGGACCCGAACACTGCAGCCAAACACTGGGACCGAACATTGCAGCTGAACACTGGGACCGAACACTGCAGCCAAACACTGGGACCGAACACTGCAGCTGAACACTGGGACCAAACACTGCAGCTGAACACTGGGACCAAACACTGCAGCTGAACACTGGGACTAAACACTGCAGCCAAACACTGGGACCGAACACTGCAGCCGAACACTGGGACCGAACACTGTAGCTGAACACCTGGGACTGAACACTGCAGCCGAACTCTGGGACCCGAACACTGCGGCTGAACACAGGGACCAAACACTGCAGCTGAACACTGGGACCGAACACTGCAGCCAAACACTCGGGACCGAACACTGCAGCCGAACACTGGGGCCGAACACTGGGGACTGACACTGCAGCCAAACACTGGGACCAAACACTGCAGCCGAACACTGGGACCCGAACACTGCAGCCGAACACTGGGACCAAACACTGCAGTCACACATTCCATTTGCCCCAATTTGCCCCAAAGTGCTTCTCTGGGGCCCACACAAGTGTGTCATTGTGTTTGCAAAGCAACCTGAATGCATCCTAAGAATTGGTGAAGACAACCACTTCAGACAAACACTGGAGTCTTTTAGAATTGAGATCTCTTGAATTTGATTTCATAAAAAGAAAGTCACGTCTTTCACGCCCAGCTTTGAATCATTGGCCCATCGATATCCACCCATCGCAGGTGTCTCTGACTCAGAACTTTTGTCGGAACCATCTGGTATACACTTCTGGCAGCAGTGGAAAACACGGTCTCTCTCTCTCTCTCTCTCTCTCTCTCTCTCTCTCTCTCTCTCTCTCTCGTCCTCTCTCTCTCAGAACATCTCTGTCCGTTTCTCTCCGCTGCCTGTTCATCCAAGCCAGAGAAGCTCTAACCTTCACGCTGTTCATCTAAGGCCGCCATGCTTTGTCTAAATCTCCCACATCAAAGGCAACATGCAAATTCTGCAGACGTTTGGAGCATTTGATGTTTCTCTTTTCCGCTTTTTGTGTGTCAGGGCACAAGCTCGTGCTGTGATTACCATGGCAGCGTGCGGAAGACGGAGGAGAAGGGCTGGTGGTTGTGCTACTGGGTGATTAGGTAGCCGACTCTTGTCTGAAGAGACAAACATAGACCTTGTTTTGGGTTTCTTTTCCCCACTGTGCCAGTGCAGCTGTCTGAAATGACGCAGAGGACTGAACTCTTTGACATTGAACTCTTCGTCATTAAACTCTTCATCATAGAGCAGATCGGACCCCCCCCCCCCCCCCCCCACACAGACTCTTCTATCTGTCCATTTGCCTGTGTCTCTCCAATTTTCTTTTTCGTAATCATATCACTCCTCTCATTGTATCAGAACTGCTGTATTTTACGATTCCCTTCAGCAGTTCTCTGTCTGACTTTATTCACAACTCAACGAATCCCTCTTGCATTTTTGATTCCTCTTCTGACCCACATGAACATTAGTCCTGAGTTTAAGCAAACAGGGTTAATGCCAGTTGATTCTGGCCTCTATGTATTTATCTAATTCATCTGATACATTTTCAACTTCATGGATAGACTGTGAGTGTGTGAGTGTGTACATGTGTATGTACATTTGTGTGTGTGTGTGTGTGTGTGTGTGTGTGTGGTGTGTGTGTGTGTGTGAATGAGTGTAATGAACTGTAAAAAGTGTTAGAATATCTTGAACTTGCCCAAGGCGGATGGCTTCTTCAACAGATTTGTGTAAACTACATTTCTCAAACTTCTTAGTGTGATGTGGCTGTGTGTTACACAGCCCTTTTTCTCTGTGTCTCTTTCAGTGTGTAGTAGTGTGTGTAGTGTGTGTGGGTGTGTGGTGTGTGTGTGTGTGTGTGTGTGTGTCTGCATGTGTGTGTGTATGTGTGTGTGTATATGTATGTGTGTATGTGTGTACGTGTGTGTGTGTGCGTGTGTGCGTGAGTGTGTGTGTATGTGTGTGTGTGTGTGTGTATGTGTGTGTGTGTGTATGTGCATTGCCTCAGAGGCAGTCTCATCCATTGGGCTGGAAAGGGTCGTGCAGATCATCCCCCCTCCCTCTCTGCAGCCCACAGAGCTCAAAGGGGCAAACCCACTACTGGCCTGGTCTGCCCTGTTGTGCTAGGCTGCCTGTGTGGGTGGACAACACCTGTAGGGTCGCGTCTGGTGTTTACTCTCTCTTTCTGTTTGTCCGTCTTTCTCACTGTATCTCTCTCTCCCCTCCAACAAGTAATCACTCACCACCACCGCCTGCGCTTTTATCTGGGCCTACAGAGTGCTATGCTAACACCATGCTAATGTCATGCTAAGAGCGCTTATGACAGGGTTGACAACTCTCACGCATTGAGCGTGAGACACACGCATTTGACCGTTTTCACACGCTCTCACGCCACACTTCCGATATCTCACGCCGAAAAAAAATCCAGTTTATTTACCTCAGATCCCCCCCCCCACTCAACAAAATACACTCGCCACCGGCTCCAGGTTAAAATCTCACTCCAAGCGAACGTCAAAGAGTTGGCGACCCTGGCTTATGAAGCTTAGCGGCTATGCTGAGTGGCCAGATCTTTCCGCATGAAGCAGCCAGAAAGGAGAATCTGCCCTTCAAGACAGCGTCTAAACGACGGATGACTCACCACGAGCCCTTTCACCAGCATCTCCTACAGGCCACAATCAGGAAAACTGAATCACCACATCATACATCTCTGCATGCAGAGTGGGCTTGTCTCATGGCCTCTATAGATAAAATAAAATAAAAGTGGTTGTTCTCAAATCATTTGCCAGCCATGCGGTGCAATCTATTGAGGGCAATATAGTAATTGGATGACATGCTGGTATGTTGGTTCCTGTGCATTTGTTAGTGTGTGTGTGTGTGTGTGTGTGTGTATGTAATGTAATGATGGTGACAGAGAGGGGATGTGAACACACTGCGGAGAGACAGGATTTGGAGG